>NC_092632.1:33469515-33509475 GCF_039555335.1 Amphiura filiformis
AAAGGAGATAATCCCCACGAGATATAATCCAATGATTCTCATCAAATTCTCTTGCCATGATCCAAATGAATTCTTGCAGAATTTAACAGAAATTCCAAGCACAGTTTGCCAAATTTACCTCAAATCAACTTTCATATCACTATTCACATATCTACTGACAGAAGACTTCTACTATTTCATACATCTATCATGGTCCTGCTGCAGTTTTTATACCATTTTAGCCTATACATTTAGTCCTAGACAGTTTTTCGCCATTTTTGCCCATAGTATTTGGTCTTTGATAGGCCTATATTTTCCTTCATTGAGGCATGCTTAACCCTCACTCTATAAAATCTTACAAAGAAAACCACTGTGCAAGCATATGCATTGCATGTGATGCCATGACGCAATCAGCCTTTAAGTCATATATACTCAGGGAATCGCTGGCCGGGCCAGTAAAACCCCTGTGGCAACAAGTCAGTGATCTTGTGTGGGGCACCCGAGGGGTCTAAGGTTCGAGTATATACTCAAGAATCGCTGGCCAGGCAAGCGAAACCCACATGGCTACAAGTCTGTGATCTTGTGTAGGGCACCCGGGGGGTCTAAGGTTCGAATCCTGGGGGTGCCAAGTAACCACTTTGTTCATCTTCTCTCTTTTTTTGTTCCTTCTTTCCTTTCCGATAGCCCAAAACCATGTTTAGTGTTAGGGTTTAAGGGCTCATATTGAAATTCCCTTACACAGGAAGGTGTGCGCCATCCTGCAGCTTTCCTGTGCTAGCCTTCTTTGTTAAAATCCTGGGCAGAGTGTATCACTGATGCACATAATCCATCCTTTTTATGACCGAGCTTTCCTGAGGCGCGCGCTTAGCGAGGGGAATCCTGCCTTCTTTCTGTGTGAAAACGTGGTAGGGTATTTCAATATGAGCCCTAAGTTTAATGTGCCTGAAAGAACATGTACAAACTGCAATTTTGTTACCATTTTTATTTTTTTTAAGTAGATTGGCCATATCCCCTCTTTTGTATGCTACTTGCTACTTGTGATGGTGATTTTATTCAGACTTTCCCAACGTAACCCTTTTATATGTAATAAAAGTGCAACAATCATTCAAAATTGCCAATTACCTTTTCCTTCAGTTACATCAAATACAGCTCCTTTAATAGACAGATAAATTGGTAGGTCAGGCTAGAAAGAAAGAAATACAAACAATTACATAATTATATAATTTTAAAACTGGCTCAGTCAAATTGCTATGCCCTCTACTCTAATAACATGTCTGTGACTGCAGCCACTCTATGTTCACAGGAGTGCAGTTGGTCAGTGCCAGGGAGTGTCCATCACATTAGCACTGGACACCTTAAAAGTAAAGTACGGTAATGCCTTTTGCTCACATACATGTATAAGGCACTTCACGGTTTTGCACCATCTTACATCAGTGAACATATTCATATCCCATTCCGGCTGCTGCAAAAACAATACATAGTCAATGTTTTTATTTCAATGTCAATGTTCTTTTGAACATCGCAACAGCTTAAATCTACATGCCCACATTGGTTGTTTTTGTCCAAGAATTTGCTCACCGATAGCTACACTCTCTAGGCTACAGACCATTGCATTCAAAATCTAGTAGGATTCACTGTTCAAGCATGACAGACGATCGCATCAAAAATGTTGCTAAAATTACACTTCAGCAAATTTTAGACTGGCCAAAAAGATACAGATTTTAACTCATAGAAATAACTTTTAAATGCAAATTTCAACATTAACAGAACCTCCGGTGCAAAAAACTGCACCGCTGTCCGACCGGACTCTAGCATTGAATGCGTAACTATCATGTGCAAATTCGAAGGGTGATCGTTTCCTTTAGACCACCCTCGCTTTACACGAGAAGTCTAGCCAAGAATTTGCTCACTGATAGCTTCACATTCTAGGCTAGAGACCATTGCATTCAAAATCTAGTCAGATTCACTAAAGCATGACACTGTGTAGAGCAATGGAAAGTTCAGAAGTAAACACAGCCGATCACGACAGGCGATTGCATCAAAAATGTTGCTAAAATTACACTTCAGCAAAATTTTAGACTGTCCAAATAACCTCCGGTGCAAAAAAAAAATCGCACCACTGTCCGACCGAAAAATCATAGCAAACCACTCTAGCATCTAATGTGTAACTATTGTGTGCAAATTCAAAGCTAGAGTTCTCGAATAATCCCGCTATATACAGGGGCGGATCCAGGAATTTTCAATAGAGGGGGCGCCGAGCCAACACCGCCGCCGCCACGGCTCGGCGCCCACACAAAGTCAGGCGCCGCTCTGCAAAAATACACAGAGTCAGACGCCGATTTGCAAAAAATAGAGGGGGCGCGCGCCGGATGCGCCCTCTAAATCCGCCACTGATATATAGACTTCTCCATAGTCCACTTGCCTATTGTGCACTCTTAAAACTCTGATTTAATTAATGTGCGCACACTGCACAATTAATAGATTTTCACGTCTGATCTTATCTTTTTAGTCACCGTACTCCCTCTGTTTGTTGGCTTCCCAAGTGGACTACTTACTTTGCATTGCGGTTAACATGTTTAACACGGTTATCTATGGATGAGATTGTCGGATTTCTGGCCTACTAAAATTGTCCATGATGTAATGCATCTTTAAATGGATCTGGCTTGTGATTGGTTGCCCAGATCTCCTTATGGTTTAAACCCACCGGGCACGAGCCATTACCATTGATAACTACCTCGTACACAACTGTGCGGCGCTTTGTGTACTAGGTGTATGAACATATCTTGTATGTCCATGCTTTGTGCTTGCAGTTAAACATGTTAAATTGGATTGATAAACAAGTATGATTGACAGTGTGTGTTCCCGGTGTGTGTTAAGGACTAAGTCCCCGGGCAAAGTCCGGCTCAACATGCAAAGTACATAGTCGATTTTTAACTCAGGCTTTCGCGATTTAATAAACTGGTTGATTCTAAAATCAGATTTGTTCAGTAATGAAGTGTCATTATAATATATTGCATTCAATAATATTATAAGCCATACCGCGGTACTGTTACTCTCACTAATATACCGTATTGGTCCGAGTATAGTCCCACCCGTTTTTTATGTGAAAAATTTTCACAATTGGGGGTGGGATTATACTGAATTTCAAAAAAAAAAAAAAAAAAATTGAATTTGAATGCATTTTGAAATCATTAATAGAGTATGACATGAAAACAAAGTATCAATTTTCATATTAAAAATACAAAATATCTTGAATTTTTTTTTTAGGTCAACCATGAATGATCCTAGCATCTTTTTTTTTTTTTTACAATTTCTGAAAAATGGGGGGTGGGATTATACTCGAACATGGGACTATACTCGGACGAATACGGTAATTATACTTTTTTATAACCATTTACTAGCATTTTGATGTATATGAGTATAATTTCGAGTTCAACTGAATGTGTTCATCATAATTAATAATATATTTTTATAAAAATTTATCAAAAATCGACAATGGCATAGTCTACGCTACCGGTATACATGTATAGGGACTAAATTATTATTTTGCATCAAGGTTAAACAGTTGCCAAGCACTTTGAAGTCAAGGTTTAATGTATTGGAAGGAGGGCAGAGCTTTGATAAATGAGGGAAATTATGGGGTAATTAAAACAACTTTTTGAAAACAAGTGAAAACAGCTATTCTGCCAGGAAGTTTTTGTCTCAAAAACAATTAAAAAAATTATCGGAAAAGCAAAACACACACCTTCGTAAAATCAACATCACTTCCGTCACATAAAAAGATGATCCTGGATGAGTGAAAAGTGGCAAATTTGTGAAATGGGGGAATTTTTTAAAGAAAAATACATCACGTTTTTCGAGAAATTCGCCATAAATGCAGAATTGCGTCAGCGCCACGCAGTAAAAAACTGTCGAACTTGCTTGAAAATGCTTAATACGCGAGGGTAAATCGCCGTCAAAAGTTCACTCAAAACGAATGTACATCAAAAGCGTGTGCTACGCGAAGACTGGAGTTTGCATCACCGGTTTTGCATTCAGCTCTTTTACGTCAAAAATTGTGATAAATCATGGATTTTGGAACAAAATAATGCTTGTTCGATGAAATAAAAGGTATGTTTGTATAGCTAAGAACATGTTTAACCTTGTCCTTGATGCGAAAGTTTAATTTGATAAATTCATAATTTTAACCTTATTATATAGCTCGGGTAGGGTGGTCTAATTAAGAAAAGATCACCGTAAGTTTCCTCACGTCTAAATTTATTTTGTATTACTTCCGTGGTCCGGGTATGCGCTGGTGAATTGCGATCGCGTATAAGTGAGAAGGTCGCCTACTACGCGCCGCGCTGATGACCAATGGGGCAACCTGCTTGTTGTCAAGTACGTTGATCAGCCAATAAGCGTGATTGTTTATTTCTTCTGTGTGTACGCTCGTCTACGCTTGGACCACGGAAGTAATAAAAAATTTAATTTAGTTGGTGTACCTTGCTCTTCTATTTGTTCTTACATTCAAGGTACCCTCATGTATCATTTATTGATCCTTGACCTTGATGTCACGGTCATGGATGTGTTACGAACTCACAGTCACTTCTGGAAGAACTCATGAACTCAGCTCATTCTAGTCGGGATTATGCACTTTCAGTTTCTCACGCGTTTGAACGGGAATTGGATTGCGTACTTTTTCGATGTCTAGTGAGCAAATTTCTTCAATATTTTGAGAAAATGATGTCAAATTTTCTATTCTATATTATTTGGTAATAATGTCTTTTGCCAATAGTATGTTTAAAGTTGTAATTTTGTGTTTTTGATCGCAAAGATCGGATATTTTCGTTCGATTCAATTCTGAACCCTTCGCAAGGGTGCCGATTTCGCAGAACTTTGACGATAATTTTGCCTTTTTGGACACTAAAATGCATTCGATTCTTAAATTTGTTTCAACTGAGTCTTAAATTAGCAAGCACAATAAGGTTGGTACCACTTTTTATATATATACATTGATAAAATTTTTAAGATTTTTTTTCAAGTTTCTAACCGGCGCAAATCGTTAAGTGTGTATTTCCCATTGACATCCAAAATGGCGTAAGCCAGTCCTTAATATACATAGGTACGGCGTATATAGGACTGGCAGGCAAGTCTAGCTCATTCAATTATGTTGACAATCATTCAATCATGATTGACATGAACATGTCAATAATGACAACAATGTGTCGTGAACTTACATTGGATCCGTCATATATCGCCAACTCTGCAGCTGTGAAAGCTCTCAGAGGGGCCTTTTTCTCATTGAGCTTTAGTTTTGGTTCGTCTTTTAAATCCTCATCTCCTCCGTCACTTTCAACATAATGAAAGCAAACGAAAACTAATAAACCCAGAGTTTTAAGAAACTTCATCTTCGAGAAATCCGGTAATCCATGTATTCCAGCCGTTCAAGGTACCTATGAATAATTAAGCAGGTGACGTATTTACCAACTCTAAGGACGTAGTGTTTCGTCTGTTTCGACGAATACAACTATGTTTGAATGTCAATTCTAATGAATATTACTACTACTATCATTCAATCGTTGTTAATTATGAAACAAAAGAATCATCATTATTATTATTATTATTATTATTATTATTATTATTATTATTATTATTATTAATATTATCATTATCATTATTATTATTATTTATTTTATTATAATGATTATTATATGTTTTTCTTATGTTTATTTCTTGTAATATGTATTTTAATAACTTTTATGTATAATAATAGTAAATAATTTTTGATGTTTTAATATATTGTAAAAAGTGACGCAATTTGGCTATTTGCCACGATGTTATTTTCAATAAATATGAAATGAAATGAAATGAAATGAATGATTATAATAATAATAATTATTATTATTATTATTATTATTATTATTAATATAATATTATTATTATTATTATTATTATTATTATTATTATTTTTATTATTATTATTATTAATATTATCATTATTATTATTATCATTATTATTATTTACATCATTATTTAAGGCATACATATCTTCTATCAGGACAACCAGCATCCCACATGGGGGTAGTTAAAAGGGCGGGGTTTTGTCACTGAACTCAATCAGTTAATTAACCTAATCAGTTTATTAATCTAATCAAGTAATCAATCAATATCTACGATATCCATGTATCAATTAAATAATAACCAATTCCATAATAATAAAATTTTCCGGGGCAATTGACAACACACATAGCCTACAATGATGACTCGGATGATGATGATGCATGGTGATGATGATGCATGGTGATGATGATGATGATTTCAATGATGACTCAATGACTGACTCGAATGATGATGATGACAATGATGATTATAGGATGATTATGATTTATGTTTGTGATAGGCCTATTAATGATTGCTATGATGATGATGTGGATGATGATGATTCTGATGATGGGTTGGATGATTCTGATGGTGGATTGGATGATTCTGATGGTCATGATGACTGATGATAATGATGATGCGAATGATAACTCGTGTGATAGGCCCTATAGGGATACTGGTGCTGATAGATGATGCTGCTGATCATGCTGATGATCATGTTGTTGATGCTGCTGCTGCTGATGCTTCTGCTGCTGATGTTGCTGATGATGCTGCTGCTGCTGATGCTGATGAGGATGCTGCTGATGATGTTGATGATGTTGATGATGTTGATGATGTTGATGATGCGACTATGATGATGCTGCTGACGATGCTGATGCTGCTGCTGATGATGCTGCTGATGATGATACTGATACTGCTTATGATGCTGCTGCTGACGATGCTGTTGCTGATGATGCAGATGCTGCTGATGCTGCTGCTGACGATGCGGATGCTGATGCTGCTGCTGCTGATGATGATATTGATGATGCTTCTGATGATGACTGATGATGATGATGCTGATGATGATGCTGACGATGCTGCTGTTGATGATGCTGACGATACTGCTGCTGCTGATGCTCCTGTTGATTATGCTGCTGACGTTGCTGCTGATAATGATGATGCTAATGACGCTGCTGCTGATGATGTTAATGCTGCTGATGATGCTAATAGGCCTACTGATGATGCTGCTGCTGATGATGCTGATACTAATGATGTCGATGATGTGACTGATGATGATGCTGATGCTGATGCTGATGTTACTGGCGATGCTGATGCTGCTGCTGATGATGCTGCTGCTGACGATGCTGATGATGCTGCTGCTGATGATGATCCCGATGCTGCTGCTGATGATTTTGATGGTGATGCTGCTGCTGCTGATGATGTTGATGATGATGTTGATGATGCTGATGATGATGACTGATGATGCTGATGCTGCTGTTGATGATGCTGCTCATGATGCTACTGCTGATGATGATGCTGATGATGCTCCTCAGGGTGGTGCAATAATTATGTGTACCCCGGGGTGAATTCTCAAAATGGTCTGCCAAAATCGCTTGCCCCCTTTGGCCGTGCCAAAAACCTTTGCCCCCCTTTCGACGTGCCAAAAACCTTTGCCCCCCTTTGATGTGCCAAAAATCTTTGCCCCCCCTTACACATGCAAGATTTTGGGGAACCCGAATTTAAAACCTTAAATTGTCTTAACATATAATCGGCGCAGCGAGCAGGAAATTTTGCATATTTGAACGTGTTCAGTAGCGTTTTCCTCGCCTTTTAGGGCGTAATATAGAAACAATGCCCAAAATATCTGTGCCAAAAATTGCTTGCCCCCGCCCCCACCTTACGACCTGCCAAAAAATGCTTGCCCCCCCCCCCTTTTGGCCTGCCAAAATATCTTTGCCCCGGCTACACATAATTATTGCACCACCCCTCATGATGTTACTGCTGATGATGCTGCTGCTGATGATGTTGATGCTGCTGCTGATGACGATGCTGATACCGATTACGCTGCTGATTATGCTGCTGCTGACGATGTAGATGCTGCTCATGATGCTGCTGCTGATGATGATTGTGCTGATGATGCTGCTGATGATGCTGATACTGACGATGCGGATGCTGATGATGATACTGATGATGTACGTTGATTATTATCATCAGCAGCAGCATCATCAGCAGCAGCATCAACATCAGCAGCAGCAGCATCATCATCATCTGCAATTTGCATCAGAATCATCATCGGCAGCAGCATCAGAATTATCATCGGCAGCAGCATCAGCATCATCATCAGCAGCATCATCATCAGCATCATAATCAGCAGCATCAGCATCATCGTCAGCAGCATCATCATTATCACCATCATTTGCATCAGAATCATCAGCAGCAGCAGCAGCAGCATAATCATCAACATCGGCATCAGCAACTTCATCAGCAGCATCAGCATCAGCAGCAGCATCATCGGCATCATCATCATTAGCATCATCAGTATCATCATCAGCATCAGCTTCATCAGCATCATCAACATCGTCATCAACAACATCATCATCACCATCATCGGCATCATCATCATCAGTATCATCATCAGCATCAGCTTCATCAGCATCATCAACATCGTCATCAGCAACATCATCACCATCATCTGCATCAGCATCATCGTCAGCAGCATCAGCATCATCATTAGCATCATCAGCATCATCATCATCATAATCAGTATCATCATCAGCATTATCATCATCAGCAGCAGCAGCATCAGCACAAGCATCATTAGCAGAATCGGCATCAGCAACATCATCAGTATCAGCATTGGAATCATCAGCATCATCATCATTAACATCATCAGCAGCAGCATCAGCAGCAGCAGCATCATCATTGGCATTAGCATCATCAGCATCACCATCATCTGCATCAGAATCATCAGCAGCAGCATCATTAGCATCATCATCATAATCATCAGCATCATCAGCATTATCATCAGCAACATCAGCATTAGCAGCATCATCGGCATCATCAGCATCATCAGCATTGTCATTAGCATCATCATCATCAGCAGCAGCATAATCAGCCGCAAGCAGCATCAACATCGGCATCATCATCATTAGCATCATCAGTATCATCATCAGCATCAGCTTCATCAGCATCATCAACATCGTCATCAGCAACATCATCACCATCATCGGCATCATCATCATTAGCATCATCAGTATCATCATCAGCATCAGCTTCATCAGCATCATCAACATCGTCATCAGCAACATCATCACCATCATCTGCATCAGCATCATCGTCAGCAGCATCAGCATCATCATTAGCATCATCATTATTATCAGCAGCAGCAGCAGCATCATCAGCAGCATCATCATCAGCAGCAGCATCATCAACAGCAGCATGCATCATCAATATATCATCTTTAGCATCATTATCATCAGCATCATCATCATCATCATCATCCGCATCATCATTATCATCAGAGTCATCCCGGCAGAGTCATATCATGCCCATCAGGATCATCCAAACCATCATCGGAATCTTCATCATATCCACGTATATCATCATCATCATAGCAATCATTTATAATATCACAAACATAAATCATAATCACCTCATGATATATTCAAGTCATCATCATTGTCATCACCATCATTCGAGTCATCATTGTCATTGTCATCGCCATCATTCGAGTCATCATTGTCATCGCCATCATTCGGGCCCCCCTTTTTAATAATAATAATAATAATAATAATAATAATAATAATAATAATAATAATAATAATAATAATAATAATAATAATAATAATAAAAAAATAAAAATAATAATTAATAAATAATAAATAATAAATAATTAATAATAATAATAATAATAATAATAATGAATGATAAGAGCAGTAGTAATAATAAATAATAAATTGAATATTATCTTTGGATTGACATTCAAACATAGTTGTATTTGTCAAAACAGACGAAACACTACGTCCTCAGAGTTGGTAAATACGTCATCTGCTTAATTATTCATAGGTACCTTGAACGGCTGGAATACATGGATTACCGACCTATCCAAGATTGTTGATCACGACTACGACCTTTGTACTTTGACCTACACCATGCCTACACTGACCCTGAAGTCGTAAATGACAGTAAAATGTAAAATAGGCCGTGATTGGTCAGAAATGTTACAGATTTTGTTCTGCGACCAATCGAGAAGAGGTTTCTTTAACAGGTTAAACCACGTATAATTTGACAATATACGAGGATATACATACAAGAAATATTACTATTTTTTCAATAAAGAAGGCAAAAAATAAAAAAATAAATAAGAAAAACAAACTAAAAAACAGTAATAAAAAAATTTAAATTACAGTTTAGATTTATCAGTCTATTTTCATTTTTATTTTACTGAAACTATGACCATAAAAAACGAAATGAAACAGGAAGAAGAAACCAAAATATAGGCGGTGTCAAATTTGACGACAGACCGTCCTGTGACTTTTGTGGCTAATAATTTCAATCTTTATCATCTGCCATGGATAGTCAAGGAAAGAAAGTGATTGTTTGTGATAATGGTACCGGAGTAAGTAATTCATCCATATAGTGTATTATTTGTAGAGATCATGAAATAATGACTCGCGCAAGGAGGGTAAAATCTGAGAGTTGTTTTCCGAATGAAACAGGAAGTGACTCGTATTCACATCAAATTACAGGCCAGGGTCTTTGCTTTGGCAAGCCTATCCCCCGCCCCCACCCGTAGCTTCGCCTTGGGGCCTCACTTCGATTCCAGCATTGGTTACTTTAAGTTTAAATTTGATGGTAAATCATGATAACAGATAATAAAACTAAGCAAATCAAACAGGACAGACGTGCAGACCAACATGACCAAACTGTCCAAAGACTAAAAAGAGTCCACTCATTCATTGTCTATTGACATTTGTTATTGAACGTCCGCAACGCGCAATTGGTGCGCATGCGTCGAAGAGGACAACATTTCTCCCTATATCGATCTAAAACCCCAGTCAAATCCCTGATTTTGGGGTTAAATCGCCTCAAAAAGTGTTCATGCAATGCCAGTCGACAATGCCGACTCGGCAAGTAATATTTTTATAGTCTCTTGCAAGGTTGCTTCTGCGTTAACCAACGAGTATACAGCGCCGCACGGGATGTCATGCATGTGCATAGGACCTTGTTGAAAATAATATGTAACATGCTGGATGGTTTTGGTTAATAGCATGTAGGTATCCCAGGCAAACCTTAGTTAACACATTGCTAGTCAGCCAAATTCGCCGACAATGTCAATGCATATTTACATAGAAATTTAAAACAACTGGCGAAGAAGGAAGCGTACATAAATATGTTTCCTATACTTCACTTGACCCAAATATATGATTTTTTATGGTGATAAGTCACTTTCGCACATGGAATTTTAGAGGATTTGGAAAGCAGTTCCATTAAAAAAGCTGCTATCATAATGAGACTAAGATCTAGAAACACCCCGAAATGCCGTTTTGGGGAATTTTGCTAGCTGAAACTTTTTGATGAAAGTCAATCTTTGACAAGATGTAACTTTGCTACGGAAAGTGCTATGAAAAAATGGTTTTCAGTTTTGGCTTTGTTTACTCAAGGGCTTTAATTTGATATATAAAATGATGCAGTTTGATGGCAAATTTGAATTCACCTAGCATACCTATAGCATGCAGTATGCTGCCTTAATTTGTAAAAGGAGTCCTGCAGAAAAATTGTCACTATCAGTAAGTCCAATGTCGGCCAGGCATTTTCCTGTTTTTATGCTCCATGATGATGGGTGGCAGTGCTGGATCTGGCGCAGCTAAATTAATGTACATGCCAGCTGAAAATGTTGAATTCAGGCAGGCTCCAAAAACCGCGGGAACGGCGTTCCCAGAAAGTACTTGAGGTCACAGAAAAAAAATTATTAAAAAAAAAAAAAAAAAAAAAGTTTTCGGCAACTTTGGAGAACCACTGGACTGGACCTATTATGAAATTTCAGGATCATTCACATAAACACACGCGAATATAGCGCGGTACAGAAGAAATTATACACGCTCCTTACACTGCATACACGCTTAGTACACTACATGACGCAACACGCATGTTCCAGTTTGGCCAAGAAATACTTAATTTGATTATAGTTTACCTCTTCATCTATCACATATATTATAGATGCATTGGTTTTCCATGCATCTATAATATGTGATAGATGAAGAGGAAAACACAAGTTAATGGTTTGCATATAGATAACAAACTGTAATTTTTTCGAAATTTTTTTCCAATTTTTTTTTTTTTCAAATTAACTGTGAATAATCCTAGCCCAGTCCAGTGGTTAACTTCAAAGTAGCAGAAAACTTCTAATAAACATGTTAAAAAATAAAAATGTTTGAAAATATTGGGCCGATACGTCACGATATCCTCCGATCCAATAATGAGCCCTAGATGTGATTAGGCCCTTCGCACTTGATTATTAGTTTCCTGTTAAAAATTTTGAAAAAGGGACTTTTAATTATTAATTATTAATTATCTTTTATTTTCTTTATTTAGTTTGAACTATTACAAGCAACTATTGATTCGTTTTGACTAGAGCGGGCATTTAATTATTTCACAACAATATTTGATTTTATAAATAAGTGAAGGTGGAGTTGTACTTGTTTATTCATCATTATTGTTGATATTATTAAAGTCTGAAAATGGCAAGTAGAAGTAGTTGGTCGCATGTCATAAGTTGGGTACAATTTCCATTACATGGTCAAAAATGACAAAAAATTTATTTTTTGATATGTTGTATATATTGACAACCTCTAACAATTACCATCACTTTTAACCTTAGCACATGCGTAATTTTTGAGATAATGCTTAATTACTAATTAATTAATACACAGGCGTCTATATAAATCTCAATTTTCAAATGCATTTTTCTCAAATTGGACCTCAATTACAAAAATGACCGTAATTTTTTTATTTTATGCAAGAATGTCATCAAATTTGGAGGATATGTTCTCAATACATTAATGCTTGAAATGAACTATTTAAAATAATTGCATGTATGTTAATAAGCCCAATCGCCATTGTGACTTCCGGTTTTTGAGAGCACTTTTAGGACACTTTGACCTCTGACATATCGGGGAAATTTCTCTAATTATTATTTATTTATCTATTATTGTAAAAATGTTATCATTAAAAATATTTAAATAATTAATTTATACAACAAATATATTTTTTGATTTGTTTTATTCTAGTAAAACTTTTTAATTATTTTTGTATGCACAAAAACCAATATTTCTGATAGGTCAAAGGACAAAGTGTCCTAAAAATGCAAAAACTGTCCCACAATGCATTGCAAACTTCTAATGCCGATTTGGCTTATTACGTTGTGGAGGTCAATGACCTTTTTACGAGTAATTAGGGATATGGTTATTCTATTATTGAGGAAATGAATATCAAGAAGAGAAATGTACATTAGCATATTGCTAAAAATACTGAAATTCAACTATGGTTTCATTAAAAATGAAAAAAATGGAACATATAACCCTCTAAGGTGGTACTACACCCCTTGATAAAATATTTTTGCATTTTTCTCAAAAAATAATATCACACTGGTAACGAAAGTTATGTATATTGTAGGGGTAAGGAATCCAGTTACTACACTGGAATGTCAGTGACTCAAGACAAGCAGTACGTTATTTATGATAAGAAAAGAGGTACCGTTAGAATGTACTGTACAGGTTTCTTACCATATAATGAACCCCTTGTCTTGAATCACTGAAATTTCAGTGAAGTAATTGAATTCCGTGCCCTATATAATATATATAACTTTTGTTACCAGTGTGTAGTTACTTATTTGAGAAAAATGCAAAATTAGTCACAAAATTTATCAGGGGTGTAGTACCACCTAGGGGGGTACTACACCTGTGGTAAATTTGTGACTATTTTTGCATCTTTCTCAAAAAATAATAACACACTGGTAACAAAAGTTATGTATATTATTGGGGCAAAGAATCCAATTACTGCACTGAAATTTCAGTGACTCAAGACAAGCGGTTCCGTATATATGATAGGAAATGAGGTACATCCTAGCGGTACCTTATTTCGTATCATAAATAACAAACTGCTTGCCTTGGGTCACTGAAATAACAGTGAAGTAATTAAATTACTTGCCCCAAAAATATACATAACTTTTGTTACCAGTGTGTGATTAGTTTTAGAGAAAAATGCAAAAATAGACACAAATTTATCGAGGGGTGTAGTACCTAAGGGCTGGGGTATGAACGTTTGGACAGTATTAAGGATCTAATAAAATGAGCGTTTATTGCATTTCGATAGTATTTTTTGTGGCACATGAGAGCACCTCAGACCTATCGAATTGTATTCTGAATACGAAGCATGTCTTTCTGATATCAAATAATTTTCATTTGTTGAAAATCACAATACAAATTTTATGACAAATTATAAAAATTTGATATTTTTCGAATTTTGATACATAACAGTCCTCGAAGTAAATTATATAAATCTAATGATATATTCTTAAAAAGTATGTAGCAGGGAGGAAAAGCCGATGGTCAATTGAAAATTTTGACCTTTCATATTGAAGATATGGATTTTTTTCCCAAAAAGACCTAATTTTTTTGGTGTTTTGGGGAAAAATCCATATCTTCAATACTGAAAGGTCAAAATTTTCAATTGATCGTCGGCTTTTCAACCCACCTACAGTCCTACATACACTTTAAGTATAAATCATCAGATTTATAAAGTTTACTTCAAGTACTGTTAAATATCAAAAATATCAATTTTAATGATTTGCCATAAAATGTGTATTAAATTGCGAATTTCAAAATTCAAAATTATTTGATATCAGAATGACATTCTTCGTATTCAGAATGCAATTCGATATGTCTGATGTGCTCTAATGTCCCAAAATAAATACTGTCCAAACGCTCATACCCCAGCCCTTAAGTAGTCAATAAATGTTTTAGTTGTACAAATTCAACATTCAGAGATCTGTCAATACATCATACCCTCACTAGATTTGAAAAAGTAACCAGTAGTTTTGACATGCTGACATGTGAATTTGCACATAGGCCCTATTGCAAACTCCCGCATCCGCCTGCTCCACATCCGCCTGCTCCTCCACCCCTGGCATTTTTCATTTCAACTGATGTGATTTTTTTACTGAATGATGTATAATTATATGCTTCAGTCTACTGAAAGAGTATAAAATTAGGCTTAAAATGAGGTATCAGTCACTGCTGTAGGATATGGGGTTACGGAAAGCCAATCAAATTTGTATCGCAATTTTCAGAAAAGTGTAATCCCTCCACCCTTTTTGCATACCCAACTAAAGTTGTTTTAAAGCAGAAAATTAGAAATAAAAATAAAATAATTAATTATTTTGAGATTTTCAATTTTGGACGCGGGCGGTAAACAGGAAACTAATAATCAAGTGCGAAGGGCCTTATATTAATCATATACTATGTACTTGTACTATGACTTACGTCAAAAAATTGACAACATTGTTGGAAATTTGTGAGTTTTGACAGTAATACTTTTTTCTGTGAAAAAGGGTGTAAATTTTGATAGAAAACTGTTCCAAATTAAGGCTCAGATCGCACAAGAGAGCATCAAAACCCTGAGTGAGAGCTTCCAGGACCCTTTAGCGGGCTCTGGACCCCGGCCGTTAGGACTTCGCGCTTGTGATGTCCGCTACGCGCACAGAGGCCTATTTCAGTTATTTCACAGAAAATTTCCAGCACTTTTCATCAAGTTCCCAGACAGCAGAAATTTTTCTGGAGGCCTGATGTTGATGATCAAGCTCATTCGCTGGTTAAGCTGCATAGCATCGGGTGACCTTTCTTATACGTGATCAGAAAGAGCAGACAGACCCTGCACTGGCACTGCTGAATGAATATGATGATAATTATAGCATAGTGTAAAATTGTTGCACCAAATGGCTTCATTGACATTGCCATTGGGGCTTTCATTTTTAGCTCATTTGCGCCAGCAAATGAACTATAGCCGTAGTCTAAATTTGTCTATGTTTTTTATTTTTTTTTTCTACATCGTTTGAGCAATGGAGCTAGTAATTTGAGGGAGCGATCTTTGCATGATTGTTCATGATTGTTACTTATTTAGCTAGGAAAATTCGGACGGAAAGTGTCAGACTCAGTACACCGGTCGATCTTACCGTTTCCGATGTTGATTAAGATACTTCTTGCATCGATCCCGAGATGCGGAAAAAACCAATAGTCATTTTGTCCCACATAAATGAATAAATAACAAAAACCCCGATCCCCGAGTGGACTCACCCATTCGGTGACGCCACACACGATAATCACCCTTATCCTCCTTGGTTTCTAGATGAGATAGACGTGTGGATTTTTCTTTACCAACGCTAAGTATCATTACGAACCAAAGGACGAGATATACAGTTTGTTTGTTACACTGAGGTAAAAACCAACCAGTATAGTCGCTAGGGAGATAGTTTTGACGACATTTTTCGGCTAGAAAAGTGACAAAAACGATCCAAAAACTTAGCTTGTATGTGTGTTTCCGTTCGTATACGGGACACACGTTTTCAAAATGGCCGCCTTAGGGCGCCATTTTATTTTTGTTCTCACGTAAAACAACTATAACAGACTAGTAAGTTACAATAGATGTTTGTACAGTACTGTGTATACATGTATGGTGAGTGATTATCGCTATGTTTATGGTGTGCTCTATCGTTATATCTTTCAGTGCAGCCTGATGACGAGTTACTGCTAAGAGTTCGGTGGGTTTCCGAAGGGACCAGCCTGACAAATCTTCCCCAAAAGGTTTTCAGTTTTTCATCCCTTTGTATATATATTTTTATATCATACCACTACATCAGCGTCAGCCACTGTGCGCGTGGGTCTGTTTATTGGGCTTGAGCTTGTGTTCGGGGGGGTAGTGCTGTACGCTCCCCGATTACTACAATGTCTAGGCCTTGTCAATCATGCCCTTCCTTGTGCCAGAGTGGGACCCGCATCCACTCTGCTACTCCCACAGGGATTGCTCTAAATCAAATAAGTGTGCTTCCTTTTGCATAGGCTTATCGGACATCCACTTGAATTTAGAAAGTAGCGCTGCTTTAGGTCTTCGACACAGACAGAAGACGAAGACTAAGAAACAGAAGCCTACAGGTAAGATTGATATGGTAGGTACTAGCGAGGCGGGCAAGGGCCACGCTTAAGGTAACCTCTGGGGCTCCGGTCCCGGGCAAGCAGGCGGACCCTCCGGGACTGCTAGCGAGCCCGAAGGCCTAGCAGCCAGCGAAAGCACTGACTTTACGCCTAAGCTAGTAGCAGGCAGCAGGGCGGTACTTGCCCTAACAGGCGAGTACCAGTCTACCAGTGAGATCTCTAGCGAGCTTCTTGCAGGTGGACACCCGTCTATTGCTGGCGAACGAGCGGGTCTAGCACCAGCGAAGTAGCCGGCGACGGACAGTATGCCAAGGGTACCCGGGCTTGCCTGGGTTGAATCTCAGCATACAGCGTGCAGCGGACTTGCCTCGGCCGGTCTGTAGCACGCAGCGTGCCAGTGGAACCCGGGCTTGCCTGGGTTGATCCACGACACGCAGCACGCCTTTTCGTTCCCGCAAGGGTCGAATGAAAACGTGCATGGGTTTAGCAGAGACGATACCGGGGCTAACGCTTCAGGTGTAGTCTTAGCAGAACCAACTGGGGTTGTCACACGGCAGCGTTCCATGGTGGGACCGCCGAGTGATTCCCTGGGCCTTGGAATGGCTGCCGACTGTCCTCCGGGACTGGCTAGCGGCTATACCGGGGTTGGGCTCGCAGTCTCTCACGGGACAGCGACCCAAGTGCAAACAGTGGCAGCTACCGAGACGAGCTACGGCTTGACTTCAGTGGTAGCCACTATGCACGCCGCCCATAGCTGCCGTGAGTGGTCCGCCACACACAGCGACCTTGGGCGAGGCTCAAGAGGTTAGGGTAGGTAGTTTGAACAGCCTGGCTGATCAACAACCCACTTATGTCCTCGAGAGCCAGCAGAGCGTGGGTGATCCATTACAGTCAATGGGTCAATTACCTCTTATGATCGATCACTATCTATTCAGCGGAGCATGGCTCCATTGATTGATACTGCCTATTCAGGTAGCGGGTGACTGATCGAGGTATACACGCTCAGCTACCCGTGATACTAGGCAAGCTCCTTTTAGCCAAGGGACAGCCAGTATAGCGGGTACCCATACACACGGCTTGATCCTCTAGCGGGGAACGCTGTGAGGCATGGGTACAGTGGTGCGCAGCCGGGAGCCCTACCGGGCACCTACGCTACAACCACGCAGGTACCGCAGTACTGTCCTGGTTACCACAGTCTCTGTGGCAACAGGGGGAGGCGGTACTGGTACTGCCGCCCATGGGGTTTCCCTGGTGGCGGATCCTTTCAGGGTCAGCTACCAACAGGGTATGCCCGTGGTATCCGCCGCAGGGTGGTTTCTTCCACGGTCTTCCACCGTGGCAAGTGCCGCCTAGCGTTGGGCAAGCAGTACCACCAGTTGTTACCCAACCCGGCGGCGAGTGGCTAACCCTGATACAGCTCAGGGTAGGCCGCACACTGCTATGGCTAGGGCGACAGCAGCGAGAGCGTCAAGGATCCCGGGTGCTATAGCTAGCATCTCGGGGTCTAGCGGAGTACTCCCTCTTCTGCTGGTGTTCAGTTGGCTAGCCACACGGTGGCGACACCGCCCTGTCCACCTTCAGATGCCCGTCGTCAGATCTCTTCCTCATCAGAGAGTGAGTCAGAGTCTGAAGGCGAGGGAAAGGAGTCGGAAGATGAAACCAGTAGCGACTCACAGTCTGATGAGACTGTGCAGCTAGCTTCAGGTATCCTTCCCCGCTTCCCGTGAGGAACTTCGCTAGCAATGGTCTGCCTCACGGACACCGCTGAGGTGATGAGCCGTGTGGCCCAAGGTTTGGGCCTGGCTTTCTCTCAGGAGGAGTCCGTTCAGGAGGACCAGGGCATCTTTTCAGTAGGATGCCCAGCTAGCGGCGTCCACACAAGGGTCGCCTGCACTTGCATTCCCCGGCGGACCTCAAGGGTAGGTTTCAAGGGCTGTCAGGCTCGCTGGAGCTTCGACGCCGCGTGCTTGCACGCTTCCACTGCGTGTTTCGCAGGAGGACTACGAAACCTACCTCAGGGTCCCTGACATGGATCCAGACGCGTTGCCAAGCGCCTGCCGCTGGCGGCCAAGGCGCGCGGGTCGCTCTCCCCCAGTGGGAGGAGGAGCTAAAGCTCATCGATAAGCGAGCACGCCGCTTATCAGAGTCTCTAGCGTCGCTACCACGCTTGCCGAGCACCTCGGTAGGAAGGTAGCGAACGACCACGGGCAACGCCGGAACTCTTCCGCGAGGTTAATCTGTTAGCGGTGCTAACAGCTAACCTCAACGAGAGTTCTATGGGCCTAGCCCATAGGATGTCATCTCGCCGCCGGGAGAATGCCTGTCTGTCCCTCCAGTCAACTTACGGCTCCGACTTTGCTGATGCAATGAAGAAGTCAGACTCGGTGGGACAGGGGCTACTCTTTGGACAGGCCTTTTGCGCTACGGTTGAGGACCGGGCAAAGAAGGCCACCAATGAGAGCACTCTGAAGAAGTCGGAGGCTGCCCTGACCAAGGGAAGGGCAGTAAAGCGAAGAAGAAGCACAAGAAGAAGAAGTCTTCTAAGCGTTCTTCAGCGCCAGCTCCGGCTTCAGCAGGACGCGCACCACAGACTACACCCGAGCCCGAGGCTACTCCAGCACCTCCCAAAAAAACTGGGAAGCGCAAGAGTAGTGCTGGACCAGTGGGCAAGCCCCCCCAAGAAGAGCCGTTCTTCTAAGGGTGGCAAACCAGATCGGTCCTGAGGGCACGGCGGTCGACAGTCCATGCCGGCAGGCCTTGGACTTCCACAGGGATTCCCCTGTGGGCGGCCGCCGCTGTGCATTACGCCCAGAGATGGCATGCCATCTCACCGGGCGCCTGGGTATTGTCAGTGGTCAGTGGGGGTTACAGGCTGGAATTTACCAGCCACCCCTCGTGGCGCCTGCACGATTCAGAGGTCCACGGTAGTGCCGCGCCAGACGGCCCCCAGCGTCGGGCACTACTGTCAGAGGTCACTCAGCTTCTCACGAAGCAAGCGATTGTCCCGGTCTACCCCCTTTCACCAAGGGGTTTTGGAGCACATTTTTTCTGGCTCGAAAGAAGACCGGCGACTGGAGGCACATTCTGAACCTCAAGCCGTTGAACGAGTTCATCAGGCCCAAGAGGTTCAGAATGGAGACTCTCGCTTCGGTGCTAGCCTGCCCCATCAAGGGTATGTGGGCGGCATCGCTAGATCTCTCGGACGCATATCTGCATGTTCCGATCGCACCTCAAGATCAGAGGTTTCTACGCTTCAAGGTACAGGGTCAAACTTACCAGTTTCGATGCCTGCCATTCGCTTGTCCACCTCCCCAGAGTGTTTACACTCCTGGTCAGGACGGTGGCAGCGTACCTGAAGCGCAGGGGAGTCAACATGTGTTGCTACCTGGACGATTGGTTCATTTACGGACGCCCCCCGCTGGAGACACAGTGTCTCGTGGAGTTAGTAGTCCGTACGGTGCGGGACCTGGGATTTCTGATCAACGTCAAGAAATCCAATTTGGTCCCGACGCAGACACCACTATTCTTAGGGGCCCAGATCAACCTCAAGGAGGGGATCGCGGTGCCCTCACCCGAGAGGGTGACGAACATGGCGAGGTGTGCCCGACTCTTGGCCGAGTCAGAGGGGCACCCGCTGTGGCATGGATGAAGGTTTTGGGCCTTATGGCCAGTATGGTAGACCTCGTGCCGTACTGCCGCTTTCACATGAGGCCTATACAACTACACCTTCTAGCCTTTTACAGGCCCAGTCGTCACCCAATATCCTCGCGGTTCCGATGTCGGAGATCGCGCGAGAGGAGCTCTGGTGGTGGACCCATCAGCCCAATTTGACTCAAGGTGTCAGGTTTCCTGCACCAGCGGTGCGTCACGTAGTGACGACCGACGCGTCAAAGCTGGGCTGGGGGCCACATCCACGGGACTCAGTCTCGGGCCTATGGTCGGCCACGGAGACGGAGTTCCATATCAACCTTCTCGAACTTTGGGCAGTGGAGAGAACTCTCCAGCATTTCGAGAAGGTGATCGTGGATCTCATATCGTTGTCCAAACAGACAACACAACCGTGGTGGCCTACCTCAACAGACAAGGGGGCACCAGGTCACCACGGTTATGCCTGCACGCACTACGCCTGATAGGGTGGTGCAAGGCCAGGCAGATTACGTTGAGAGCGATGCACATAGCGGGAGTCACCAACATCCTAGCGGACGATCTGTCACGAGGAAAGGTGTCGGGACCTACAGAATGGTCCCATGCTCCGCAGGTCGCCCAGACGATCCTCGAGGTGATGTACCCCCCCTCGCTAGATTTGTTCGCATCTCATCGAAATCATCAGCTGCCGGTGTATTGCTCAAGGGTCGCAGACCCACAGGCGTTCGCCGTGGGCGCTCTGTCCGTAGACTGGGGAGGAATGACTGCTTACGCTTTCCCCCCCGATCTCACTGCTCGCAAGGGTGGTGACCAAGATCGGGAGGGAGGATTGCAACGTCATTCTGATAGCACCGTTCTGGCCGAAACACCTGTGGTTTCGACCGATGGTGGATCTACTAGCGGCTCAGCCGCGAGTACTCCCCGAGTTACCAAATCTACTCCGGATGCCCGGAGCACAGGTACCAAGTCTACCACTAGAGCACCTGCAGTTAGCTGCATGGCCCTTATCAGGGAACGTGCGGCGGAGGGAGGCTTTTCATCAGAAGCTGCTTCTCTCATCGCCAGGGGTAGCCGAGAGTCTACCCTCCGTGCGTATAGTCAGCGTTTGGCTCCCTACTACGCATGGTGCGATGAGAGAAATACATCTCCCACTAGAGCCCCTGTGCCTCTAGTGGCAGATTTTCTGACAGAAAAGTTCAGGTCAGGACTTCAGCAGGCAACGATAGCCAACTATAAGTCAGCCATTCTCTCGATTCATCGGGATTTGAAGACGGCGAATCGACTATCAATTCAGATGGGTCCCTAAGTCTTCTTCTCGACGGTATGTCCAACGAGCGCCCGCCGGAAAGGAAGGTGGTCCCTCCATGGGACCTCAACACAGTCTTGGAGTATATTAAGGGTCTCCCTTTTGAGCCCCTGTCAAAAGCTACCCTTAAATACGTCACTCTTAAGGCGGCCTTTCTTCTGGCGTTGGCTTTCGGACGGCGCTGCTCAGAGTTGCACGCAGTCTCAAGTCAGCCTCCGTGATTTACTAACAACGGAGCGACGCTGTTTCTTCGCCGGATTTCCTTGCAAAAAATGAGCGAAGTACATTCCGACACTCGCCCTCTTCCTCCCCAATATTGGGCAGGGTTCGTCAATAGCCGAAGACAGGTTGTGGTGCCCGTGAGGCGCTACAGCACTACCTTGGCCGAACACAAACCTTAAGAGGGGCTCATGACCGCTTATTTATCACTCACGCAGAACCGCACGGTCCAGCCGCTAAACAGACTCTGGCACGGTGGCTGGTCCAGGTGTTGGTGGACTCGGGGTGGCAAAGACGCCGCCCCAAGGCCCACTCAACCAGATCTATCTCATCTTCGTGGGCCTACCATAGGGGGGTCCCCATAGAAGAGATTTGTCAGGCTGTGTCTTGGAAGAACCCGTCGTCCTTTTCCACGGTTTACTACAAAAACGTGAACCAACGACCAGGCGATAAGTTCTCCAGGGCTATTCTGCGGAGATAATATGGTGGTTGGGTATCAGGTGTTTTGCGGACAATCAGAATTCCAACATGGTAAGAACCAGTGTTTCTATTCTTAACCACTGAACTTTCAGTTCAGGGTTTTTAATCTGTTCACGTAGTCTTTCTGTTTCCGCCGTGAGGGGGGGAAATAGTTTGACCTCGCGATTACCATGCTACCCCCTCTCCCGATCCTTATCAGATGCTGGCCAATCTTGTACCTCCATCCGTCGGTTACTTGCTAGATCGATCTTTCAGATGTTGATGCAAAGTATCTTAATCAACATCGGAAGCGGTAAGATCGACCGGTGTACTGAGTCTAGTCCCAAACAAAAATGTTTGGTAGACTCATAACCGGTCGCGATCTTACCTTTCCGATGTTGATTATCCCGACCCCGCCGCCCCCTACAAGTTTGGCCGAGTAGGGGCTGCCCAAGTCGGATAAGGGTGATTATCGTGTGTGCGTCACCGAATGGGTGAGTCCACTCGGGGATCGGGGTTTTGTTATTTATTCATTTATGTGGGACAAAATGACTATTGGTTTTTTCCGCATCTCGGGATCGATGCAAGAAGTATCTTAATCAACATCGGAAAGGTAAGATCGCACCGGTTATGAGTCTACCAAACATTTTTGTTTGGGACTATTTTTGGAGCATTTTGTTACGAAAATGTTTACCACATTTCATGGAATAGTCTCATGCAGACTGTTTGTGGTGCTTTTCATATTACAAACACTGTACAAACTCCTTGATCTGACGATTTTGTAAAAGAGATGTTTGCTTTTCAGTGTTGCTTTGCCTTACATTCTGTAAGTCAATAAAGCACCAATTGGGCTCGTGCTGTGTATAGGCCCTTACTTCTGTGCACGAGCCATGAGCAAATAGTGTCTCAAATTCTAGCAAATAGTGTCTCAAATTCTCCCAATTTGGGCTACCAAATTGTTGGATGGCAACCCCAACTATGAACAAAATCTCACTCATTTATCACACATCTTGACCAGTTACTAAACCCAATTAGTTATGTAAACATTTACTCAAGGTGAGTAGCACTTTTTCAGTGCCTGGTATATCAGTATATGGGACCATGACAACCCCTCTCTGAGGTGGAATGTTTTAAAATTGTTGGTATTCGATTTGTAAGGAAAAGTAAGTATGTTTTGCCGTTTCAACGAATGAAAACGAGAGAGTATTACCAAAGTTATGTTTGAACTAATTAAAACTTTAAAAAGTTCTAGGTATAGGCCTAAATGTAACAATAATAGTTAATATACAGCATCATATGGTCAGCAGAAGAAAATTACATCACCTATGATGTCATATCAGTGTCCTTACTCCTTGACCACTGAACAGCATGATATCATGTTGATAACAGATCTATAGAATCAAAATCTTCATCATATCACAGATTCTCAACAACCTGTGATCATATGGATCCTATTGATGTGAAAGTAGTTATCTATCATATCCTGTGTCGTTTTATGGATAAAAATGACTCAAAATGTTATTGATGAAATGGTTGCTATCATAAACATCAGTTTTGTCTTTTCAACGGGAAAAATCCGATACAAAATAAAAATTTTAGGGCCTAGCTATAATATGGGCATAATTTATTCATGTAGGCCTATAGTATTGAACAATGTACCCCATTTGACATGCACTTATAGATAAATAAATTGTCTTACTGTATTAATTTAATAACTTATGTGAAGTCACTTTCTATCTTTTTATTTGATTCATAAAATTACATTCAACAAAATGATTGAAGAGAAAACACACAAGGGGTTCATAAAATTACATTCAACAAAATGATTGAAGAGAAAACACACAAGGCACTGGGCAGACTGTTATAGAATGGAGTAGGTAAGATGCCATGTCCATAGCTTCGCAGGAGTTTCCGACTAGCAATCAACATGATCAGCACATTCAGAAAAACACAGTTTAAGAGTGAAGATTGTAGTGAGTAATCAGTCCTTTATAAATGTGCTGGCCACTATCTATTATAATATAGGCCCGGGGGGAGAGGGACACACTTTAGAAGTGACGGGTATGTGCCTACCGGCGTCGCGAAGTAGGAGCCTATCAGGTACAAAGCACCATTTAAAAAAGGGGTCATTGGGTACAAACAAAATTTAAAAAGGGTGTCATTGGGTATAATATTTTGAAAAAAGGGGGTCATTGAGTATAAGATTTAAAAAAGGGTCATCAGGTAAAAATATTTGAAAAAATGGAGCAATGAGGTTTGAGAATACTGAAATGTGTTTTTCAAAGTTGGCAGCCCTGTATACATAGCTATACATGGCTAGTTTCAAGTTTTTATTTGGAAATTGCTTTTACATCAGTGGCACTCATCTATCCGATGGTGCATCAAAGGCATTAAATATACAAACAAAACTGTATTAAACAAAATAAAATCAAAGGATACTTGACAAGCAAAAGGTACAAATAAATAAATGCCTTGAATAAATAAATATCTTGAGAACCGTAAGTATATTTTCAAAATGCTGATTTGTGCTTGATCACAGCACTATGGTGATTTTGAGGTTTGGGAATACTGAAATGTGTTTTTCAAAGTTGGCAGCCCTGTATACATAGCTATACATGGCTATGACATGGTTACATATGGCTATACATGGCCATACATAGCTATCCATGGCTATACATAGCTATACATAGCTATGCATGGCCATACATAGCTATGCATGGCTATACATAACTATGCATGGCTATACATAGCTATGCATGGCATTTACCATGAAATTGTTGTAGTTTTTAAGTTTCAAGTTTTTATTTGGAAATTGCTTTTACATCAGTGGCACTCATCTATCCGATGGTGCATCCAAGACATTAAATAAACAAACAAAACTGTATTAAACAAAATAAAATCAAAGGATACTCGACAAGCAAAAGGTACAAATAAATAAATACCTTGAATAAAGAAATATCTTGAAAACCGTAAGTATATTTTCAAAATGCTGATTTCTGCTTGATCACAGCACTATGGTGATTTTGAGGTTTGAGAATACTGAAATGTGTTTTTCAAAGTTGGCAGCCCTGTATACATAGCTATACATGGCTATACATGGCTATGACAATTTTACATATGCTATCCATGGCCATACATAGCTATCCATGGCTATACATAGCTATCCATGGCTATACATAGCTATGCATGGCTATACATAGCTATGCATGGCTATACATAACTATGCATGGCTATACATAACTATGCATGGCTATACATAGCTATGCATGGCTATACATAGCTATGCATGGTATTCCTGACCATAACCCATAACAAATGAGCTACAGCACTAGTGGTGCTCTTGTTAAAAAATGTCCAACTTCTCAGGGGGGGGGGGCACCTCCCCCTCAGACACCAGTCACCCCCTGCATTGTACACTTGACTTGTACATTCTCCACAACCCACATAAATTATAATTACAGGTGGAGATGTATTAAAAGACGTAAAGTTGAACTGAGTAATGTTCATTAAGACTAACTCCTAAGTCTTTCTTTTTGAATATCTTCTTTACACAGTTTGTGAAATGTGGCTATGCAGGAACAAATTTCCCAGCACACATTTTCCCGTCCCTTGTGGGAAGACCAATCATCAGATCTACAGCCAAAGTAGGGGATATAGAAGTCAAGGTAAGTCAGTTAGGAAGTTTCTGAACAATTGTGTCAATATCAATCTAGGACCCTTGTTGGCTGATTTCCAAATTATTACGGTACCTGGAAATAAAAATTGGTTATCTTGCGCTCTCATAAAAATTGTCATTTTAATATTTGCACAATTATGTGATGATCAGGGTTGTAGCTACAGTGGATGGCAGAGCACACCACTTGCTTTTTGAGCCCACCGCTAATTTGCAACAAGTACTAAGTAGCTACAGCCTTGCCTGTATGTCATAGAAAGGTATTAAACATCTCAAAATAAGAAATTACCCCCTCAAGGGGTACTACACCTGCCCAATTTTGCATTTTTCTCAAAATTATAGCGCATTGGTGACAAGTAAGATATGTATATTATAGGGCAAGGACTACAACTACTGCACTGGAAATTTTATTTCGCATAGACAACAGTTGTGGAGTTACAGTAAAAAATGAGGGAAAACCAATATTTGATCAATAAATGAATAACTACTTGCCTTGAGTTGCTGAATTTTCAGTGCAGTAGTTGTAGTCCTTGCCCCTATAATATATCTTACTTGCCACCAATGGGCTATAATTTTTGAGAAAAATGCAAAAATAGGCACAAAATTGGCCAGGGGTGTACTTACCCCCTTAAATAATTGCCATTATTCAAAAATGGGCTATTGTGTTACAAATCATCTGTAAAATGCGTTGGAAGCAGAATTTATTTCTGAGCATTTTGCTATGAGCCCTTACATTTGTATAAGCAAATAAATTGTTTGATTGAGTGTTGATCAAGTTAACAAAAAAATACTTACAGAAATACTATTATAAATGCAGGATATCATGAGTCTGTTAAGGGGGTACTACACCCATCGATAAATTTGTGTCTATTTTTGCATTTTTCTCAAAATAATAACACACTGGTAACAAAAGTTATGTATATATCACGGCAAGAATTCAATTACTACACTGGAATTTCAGTGACCCAAGACAAGCGGTTCGTTATTTATGATAAGAAATAAGGTACCGCTACGATGTACCTCATTTTCTATCATATATACTGAACCGCTTGTCTTGAGTCACTGAAATTTCACTGTAGTAATTGGATTCCTTGCCCAATAATATACATAACTTTTGTTACCAGTGTCTTATTATTTTTGGAGAAAATGCAAAAATAGTCACAAATTTACCACAGGGGTGTAGTACCCCCTTAAAATTAATGTTTTAACATTTTTATAAAAGCAAGCAGTCAGAAAGTAATTTATTCCATTTTTAGAGTACCAGTATTAATTATCCATAAATTTAAATGACTTTTTTTTTAAATTTTTCATCCCTCATAATTAAAAATCAAAATATTCTGGGTCAGCAAATAAATAGGGTAGATTGAATTAACGCCAATCAAACAATATTTTTGTTTTAGGCCTAAGTGACAAGGTACCTATCTAGTTACTTGAGGACACAATCATGTTTTAGTGTGTGTACTATAATCATGAATAACCCAATATTTTATCTTTCTGTGTTCTCTTGCTACATTTCTCTCTGCTCTTTTCAGTTAAAGGTAATGATATGTACACCATAGTTTCCCTTTTTCACTTTACACAATTTAATTACCTTTAAAAATTTGCTGTGATTAATTTTGCTTTTTGAATTATTGTTAATGTGTAATTTGAATGAAGAAAAGTAGATGTGTTGATAGAGATCATCTGTTTGATGTCATCTTGTGGGTAAATCAATATGATTACCTTCAAGTAGGCCTATAGAAGAAAATCATCATGTGATAACCTATAGAAGATTGCATGGATTCGCACCCATGACATTATTACTAAAGAGGAATGCAACCGTATTTGCCATTGTAGCGTAATGTCAAATTTGATCATTGCTAGGGCAACTAGTTCACACTATCTGAGTATCTGTGTTTGGAACCACAATCAAAATGACCACAACACAAAGTCAATGGGTTGCTAACAGGTGTGCAAACCAATCATGAACCCAGGACATGACATATTCACTGCGATGGCGAATTGATTTACCCATAAGATAGCAACAGGCTGACAACCTCCATTGTTTCTGCTGATGTTTAAATTTATGTTGTGCTGTGATAGCATAGGTTACACAAGTGTTCTTTTCCTGTGTACTTCAACTTGTTTGTTATACTAGTTTGCTTGCTTTGTGTCCATGTTTGTAGTTTTCTTTCACAAACCTGCAGCATGAAATTGTCTTAAATTTTTGTAACACCTTTTAAAGCATACCCCAAGAGTTGAAATTTAAATTAGTGAGATAACTATGATTGTTAACCATAAATTGTGATAAGAGAAGTTGTAGAATATTTCAACTGCATGATTTACAATGTTACAATGTATTGCTTGCTTTTACATCTTGCACTTTGACTATTATGTGTGAATCTTCAACAATCATATTGTTTTTGTTTCAATTTGTTCTGCACTTTTAAATTCCCCAAAAGATTTTAAAATGCGGTGTATGTGTTTGTGTGCAGTGTTTGAGTGGGTTCATCAAGCTGTTTCCATCAAAATTTCTCTCTTTAGTAATATAGACATAACGGTAACCCAGCTGTTGTGTTTTAATTGGCAAGTTTGATTTTATTTTTTGTTGTTATTGTACAAGTGTTGTTATTTTTGTTATTAACTGTTAAAACATTTTTCTTCATGTTCAGGATTTGATGGTAGGAGATGAAGCCAGTCAGCTACGCTCCATGTTAGAAGTAGTCTACCCTATGGAAAATGGTATCGCGGAATTGGGACGATATGATGCACGCCTGGGATCACACATTTGGGGAAAGCATCATGAATGTGAATCCAGCAGAGACCAAATTGTTGCTAACAGAGCCACCTATGAATCCAACAAAGAATAGGGAAAAAATGGTTGAAGTAAGTTTCTTACCTTCAGGTGAAATTCATGTTTTCACAATTCTCTTTTATTTTTCTGGTGATGTAGCTTTGTAACAAGAATGCAATTATAGAATTTCTTTTTAGTCACCTTCAGACCCTACACTATAGATGCTATTAATAAGTGCAGGTAAGTGGTTGAACTATGGTGACTCATGGTACATGTATGAACAGAACAGACATCTCTCATGAGTTGTGCATAGGGCTGCAGACTCCATCTCTGGGTGTGATAACTGCTATAATGTTCCAAAAGTTACGCTGGACTGACTATAAACCCATTTAATTGAGAAAAAAGAACCATATCATTACCAATAAGTACTATTGTACCTTTCAGTCACTGTATTTAACTTTATTAGGTCAATTTTTAGGCTTTTTACCAAAGATCTAGTAAACATGCCCAAATTTGTGGTTTTGTGCAAGGATGAACATTAACATCAGAGTTAATTTGTGAAGATATATTTTTATCCTCTAAGAAGTTCTGAGCACTTGGTCACAGAGTGTTGAAAGTTAAGAATAATAATCTACAACACTGCAAACAATATGAGCACGTGAAAATTGGTACTTTAAAAGTGACTTGCCACAAAGGATGTATGTTCAAATACAAGCTGAATTCATTTGAGTGAAGTATCTTTTATCATCAAAATCAAGCCCAATTGCAA
Source organism: Amphiura filiformis (assembly GCF_039555335.1). NCBI lineage: Eukaryota > Metazoa > Echinodermata > Ophiuroidea > Amphilepidida > Amphiuridae > Amphiura > Amphiura filiformis. Next base: position 33,499,384 of record NC_092632.1, read on the forward strand.
TGCTATTATATTAGGATTGTTGACAAGGCTGTTGTCGACAAAGCAATCTTCCCGATTGTTGACAAGCATGGATAAATTGTTGATAAAAACTAATCGTTAGAGAAAAGCTTAAGATATGCTTAACATCACCATTATTTACCATGAAATAACTGCATGAGTCTTCTTCTTCATTCGTAAGTGGTGCAGATTATCTTTCCATTATAAATTATTCCAATATTCTGATGATGCATAATTGTGTATTTGGGGTACTATATGGTAATATTGTGATGTAAAAAAAGGACATGTGACGTGGTCTCTGAGATTTCAACTTAATTTGTTTTTCTCTCTCTCCTCATCATTTTAGGTAATGTTTGAGAAGTATAATTTTGCTGGTCTGTACATTGCCATCCAAGCTGTGCTAACTCTGTATGCCCAGGGTAAGTCTGTTCCACTAAGTCTTATGAGTGAAAATTTGAAAATACATAATTGCATAGTGCAGCGGAGATATATTTAAATTGTATCTTAAAAGTCCTAAGATTAAGTACTATGTTACTCATGGTGTCACTCAGTCTTTGAGAAATAAGATACATTATTGCATAATGCATTAGAGATACATTTAAGAGGGTGTCTCTGGAGTCCTAAGATTGCTCTTTATGACACCCCAGGTTTTGAGTTTAATCTTCTGATTATACAAAATTTGAATTTAATTCAATTCAGTGGATCAGTGATCTGTTGTTATAAAATACTAAAAATAAAAGAACTGTTAACTGGAAAAAAAGTTACTGCCATGATGAATTCTTCAGCCTGAATACTTTGATGAATCTAACACTAATCCTCTAAGAAGTTCTGAGCAGTGTTTGGCAAATTGTTGCTTGTTTTAAAGTTGGCAATAAGTAGTATGGGAAAAATTACGGAAAATATATATTTTTTTCCAGCAATTGAATCAATTTGCTACATTGTATGTTATGTCAGACATGGCTGCATCAAATACCACATGTTGACACAATTATGCACAAACTAGGTATTTAATGTTTTATTGATTGCAATTTTTCACTTCCATGTGTTGGCAATAAAATCGAAGGGATAAGTGCAAGAATTAACTGCCCTATAGACATTTTAACAATGTCTGCATTCTACATTAAACACATGTGACATGATCAATGGCAGTCATTGCAGATACAACCTTCTTGCACTAAACCTTCAAAATACTACTAAATGGGCCTTGTGTGGGGAAATAGTGCTGTCCTGTTTTTCTGACAACAGCTTTACAACTTGTTTTTTCAATCCGACTGTACTTGTTGAACCCTTATTGCTGGTGGTTTACTGTCACAAAATCCTCTACTCATTCCAAATTAACTTTTCATCCACCTGTTTTCCTGTTGTGTGTAGGTCTTTTGACAGGTGTAGTAGTAGATTCAGGCGATGGTGTGACACATATCTGTCCTGTATATGAAGGTTTTGCTCTTCCACATCTCACAAGACGGCTTGACATTGCCGGTAGAGACATCACTAGGTATCTAATCAAGGTAAGATATTTGTTTCATTAAATTGATTGCCATTACAAAAGTGGTTATGTAACTTGATGGTAACTTGATCACATATCTTTTGGAATGATAGTACATGCTGTAGACTTTTGTGTGGTAATAATTGTGATTGTGGTTCAAAACTAAATACATGACCCAGTGGACATGGTGATAATCAGCTGGCATGTAACACTTTGATGGCAAATTCCCAGGTTGCTGAGAAGACATTTGTGCAAGTTTCCCAGCAAACACATTTCATAATATTTTCAATTGGGTTGCCAGGATTTTTTAAATGTCAGGTTTTATAAGTAACATTTTCAAAATATTTCAATTTTGCTAAAAATATTTGCAACTGATGATTTATAAATGTTATCAAAACTATGCTGACTCATGGTATGAATAGAACAGACATCTCCATGTGCATAGGAAGCTGCAGACTTGTTAAAAAGAGGAGTGAATCTTCCTCAGGGTTTGTGGTTCCAAAACAGTTACGCTGTACTGACTATTAACCCATTTAATAGAGAGAAAATTGTACCATACCAACACTACTATTACTGTACCTTTCAGACACTGTATTTAACCTTGTTATGTAAATTGTTATATGCTTTTTACCAAAGATCTTGTAACCATGCACAAATGTGTGATTTTGTGCAAGGATGAACATTAACATCAGAATTGATGATGAAGATATATTATTATCCTCTAAGAAGTTCTGAGCACTTGGTCACAGAGTGTTAAAAGTTAAGAATAATAACACTGTGCCCAAAATGATCACATGAAAATTGGCACTTTTACGGTTGAAATGTTTTGAAAATGTTACTTATAAAACCTGACATTTAAAAAATCCTGGCAACCCAATTGAAAATATTATGAAATGTGTTTGCTGGGAAACTTGCACAAATGTCCTCTCAGCAACCTGGGAATTTACCATCAAAGTGTTACATGCCAGCCGAATATCGCCATGTCCACTTGGTCATGTATTTAGTTTTGAACCACAATTACCACACAAAAGTCTACAGCATGTAATATCATTCCAAAAGATATGTGATCAAGTTACCATCAAAGTACATAACCAATTGCCAGGATTTTTAAAATGCCAGGTTTTATAAGTAACATTTTCAAAACATTTCAGTGTTGCTAAAAACATTTGCAACTGATGATTTATAAATGTTATCAAAAAGTGTTCTTTTGTAAACAAATATTTTATAGTATAATTTTGTCAACATTATAAAAATAGATTTTGGTAATATTTTTGATACAAAATGTTTGAAAATGTTTCAGTGATCATTTTATAACCAAACATTTAAATGTTACTTAAGGGCTCAGTTACACATCTTTGCACAGTATTTTTTGAGGAATGTCCTTCAGATATCAAATTTTTTTTTTTCTTAATTTGCAATATAATACAAATGGTCCTGTGTCACAACCTGGGGTACCTTTGTGTTACATAGTAAAAAAATGAAATGGTTCAAACATTTTACCTACACATCTCATTTGAAGTGGTTTATCCTTCTGAGCATTTTGACACCTCTTTTATGGAAATCGGTTAAAAAATGCGAGAGTGCGGGCAAAACCAATCACAAAGTAGGGAGGATGTAACCCCGCATCTTTTTTCCACATTTACAATCATTCTGAGCAAGTATTGGTCTTTTCAATGAATTTCTTTATTTATTTACTTGGTTTAGATGTCTGGGAGTTCATTTAGACATTTTTTACTAGATCCAAATTTTTAAAGGGGGTTTTAAATCAAATTTACAATATGAATCCCTCCCCCTAATCCTCCTCCCCCTAATCCTCGGCCACCCTTGGCACATTTCATGCCAAACGTCATAAGAAAATAATTGAAAAATATTTTTAAACAGGATATAGAATAAATTAGCCTCAATTTAAGACCTAATTGAATCTTCTAAGTGAAGGAATACTCGAGAGACAGTGTTATTAAATCCAAACTGCACATCAAAATGTAACAAAGCCACCTTTTTGGGTACCCCAGTATATGGCACAGGATCAAATTTTATGGCCAATTATTAAAAATTGACAGCTTTTCATCCCAGCTACATACAGATTTATAAAGTTTACTTCAAGGACTATTCAAGTCAAAATTGTAAATGTTTAATACTTTACCGTAAAATTTGTATTTCGCAAATTAAAAAAAAAAGGACATTCCTCTTATTCAGAATGCAATTGAATACCTGAGTGGAAGAAGGGCCCAACTCCATCAAAACTGTTTTTGAGATATTAAGAAAAACTTAATATTTCAAAAGCTTTATTGACAGAATGTTTTCATCTTCAGGGGACCTTTAATACATGAACAGTCGAACATACAATATTACACACATTCGAAATTATATATGATGTTTCCATGGCAACGGTACAGGTCTTAATACAAGCTGGAGTTGGGTCCTTCTTCCACTAATATATTGCATGTGCCAGTTCCATAAGCAGATGTGTTATAAATAGCTACAGAAAGTTGGTAATTATCCATTAATTGCACAAGTTGAAGCATGTAATATGTTAGCAAGGAAGTTTATTGTAGTGAAAAGCAGATTTCATGGGTGAGCAAAATTCCTCTTCAACCCAATATTTGTGGAAGAAGGGCCCAACTCCATGGAGTTAGGCCTTTCTTCCATGAAAACCATGATTCAGTGTATGTGGAAGACTATTTAGAGAATGGATTTTGGCTCATCTTTCACACACAAGGAAGAACAGTCTGCTAGCAATAAAATGCTGGGTCTAACTCATTTTTGTTTAAAAAAATGGAGTTGGGCCCTTCTTCCAATCAGGTATTCAATTATGTGTGTAAAGGTGGTCACCGGAGCCTTTAAAATGTTTTGAAAATGTATAATTTTATACAAACTTACCTATGTTTACTGGGTTTGGATATCTTTATTGGATGACATTATATAATTGATTCACACTTGCTGTTGTTTTCTTTACAGCTTCTTTTGTTGAGAGGCTATGCTTTCAATCACTCAGCTGACTTTGAAACAGTTAGAATCATGAAAGAAAAACTATGTTATGTAGGGTAAGTGATCAAGAACAATTGAACAAAATACAGAAAAAGTTAAGAACTGGAAAGATAGTTACTGCCATGATGAATTCTTCAGCCTGAATACTTTGATGAACCTGACATTAATCCTCTAAGAAGTTCTGAGCAGTGTTTGCTGTCGGCAAATTGTGATCTTTTTTAAGTGATGTTATTAAAATTTCATCTGTATTATAGAAGAAATGGGAAATAAGACTTGTTTTTGAAGGTTGTGTATGTAAATCGGTTGACAGAATTGTAATGGATTTTGTTCATGGTCTGATTTAGTACTGTATGCCATGAAAACATGGAAATCTTTAACAATATCTAAATAATTGAGTGGTTTAGTCATGCATCACTGTTGTAGGCTTGTAGTTACATGAATGTTTGCGAATATAGGTTAAATATTGAATTTTGCAAAAATTAACATTTTGTGGAAAAGACCAACATATGCAAAAGTACTGTACATTGAGAAGAAACTTTTTAAACAAATGACAATTTATAGTGTAGTTACTTAAACCTTTGGCAAGTACTTGTAAAAAAAGAGCCAAATATGGACTAAACACTGTTCTCATACATACTAAGGTATATATTTATTAGGTACACCACCTGTCTCATCAATCACTTATCTTTATTTCTCTATTACATTTACAGGTATGATGTAGAACAAGAACAGAAATTGGCCACAGAAACAACTGTTTTAGTTGAAAATTACACAGTAAGTGCCCAATACACATGGAGAGAGATGTGACTATACTAGCTCTACTTCCACTCTTTGAAAGTAAACATTTTTTTAAGACAAAAGCTCTGATGGTAGTTTTGTGCAAGGATGAACTTTAGCGTACATCCGACTTTTAGTGAAGATAAAGTAGTTCTGAGCACTTAAAGATGGATGACCTGACCAGCAGCCACAGTCATCCCCCACTTATTCCTACCAAAATGGAGATTTTGGCATCAGAAGAAAGCTCATACTTTTCTCATAATCCTGATGAAATTTTAGGCCTAAGATATCCTGTTTAGATGTTATGAATGAAAAAGTGATAGCCTCATCCCCAATTGTGGTATACCACACATACCATTCTATTTCTATGGGCATTGTGAAACATGTTTTTACTTCTAATATCAAAACGGCTTGTGCAAGTTACCTCAAAATGTGGGAATTGGAAATGTACAGGCCTCAAATCTGAGGTACAAAATGCAATAGGTTTGATTGTGTAGAATTGTATGGTCTGGTAGCTAAATAAATCCAAATATGTAAAAGTGCCATGGTGTCAAACCATGTAGACTAATAACTACAGCTGCTTCACACCAACTGGCAAAGTCCAGCATGATGAAGTGTGACAAACAAAACTGCTATGCTCATTTTGTACGTGTTACTACATATTTTCACAAAAACGCGAATGCACATATACAAAGAAGGCATGCTGATAGACAGGGTTGATAGAATGATTGGCCCCCAAGTATAACAAGAATTGTCATTGAATACAAAGCATGGAGACTTCACCTATTGGGGTGTTACCTGCACCTCTTTTTTATCTGTGTCAAACATGAAGAGACCTCAGGGTCATTAGAAATTGTGGAAGAGACTTGTCTACAGTATCTGGTTCTTAAAAGCACTAAAAATCATTTGTTACCAAGTAAAGATATTCAAGTTGTCAATCTATTAAAGTTGCATGATGATGAAGAAAGGTGTTCTCAGAATTATTACTATTTTATCAAGGTAAATAGATAAAAACACCACTCAAAAGGAAAGATGCACACTTGTTGGATATTTTATATAATTAAATTCAATCAAATAGTGTGTATCATGTGTATGTGAGCATACTTTACTATTAGCAGATAAGCGATGTTAATATTTTTATCTGAGAGACTAATCACAGCATGTTACTATTGTGTTACAGCTTCCAGATGGTCGAGTCATCAAAGTCGGTGGTGAACGATTTGAAGCCCCAGAAGCCCTCTTCCAACCACATCTAATCAATGTAGAAGGTGTAGGAATAGCAGAATTGCTGTTCAATACCATCAATGCAGCAGACATAGACACACGACCTGAGTTCTACAAACACATTGTACTGTCAGGAGGATCAACTATGTACCCTGGTTTGCCATCTAGGTTTGAAAGAGAAATCAAGCAGCTTTACCTGGAGAGAGTTCTCAAGGGAGATACAGCCAAACTATCGGTAAGTTGTTCTCCTTAAATATCAGTACTGGCATATGCTTGGACTTTAGAGATTGAAACTAAATGTGTGTTTTTAGAATAGCACTGGTGCTAGTTTTGTGCAAGGATGAACTTAAACATCACAGACCTTTAGTGAAGATGTATTTTATCCTCTAAGAAGTTCTGAGCACTTAGTCACAGAGTGTAAAAAGCTTTGAAACATGTATAGGTTTGATTGTACAAGTTCACATTTTCTGGTATCTAAACAAACCAAGCACCTGTAAGATTTATCAGAATTAAGAATTTTGGTGAGATCTGCAAATTAATTCTTGCAAGATTTTATGTCATTTGAAGTTGAACAACCTAAAAATTTGACGATGTCCTGTAAACGAAAGTGCTTTCATAAGAAGGCTCCCCCCTCCCTGCAACGTAAGTGTGAAATATTGAAAATTCCAACCTCAAAAGATAAACTTTGGTGGATAGTTACACAAGTTTTTGTCTCGCCTGAATGTTCAGGGAGAGACTTAGTAATCACTATGGTGTGTGTGTGGGGGTGTGGGGGTGCGTTTGTAAATGCCTCCAACTGTGGAGGTGTGTGTGTCTTGTCACATTCACACTGTGGAGTCTGCTAACAACCGTGGAGCTCCACAGTTGAAGATAAGCTCAAAAATGGGGTTTTGGGCCATAGAGGGGGGTATACCACCTGTCATTTTCTGATTAGAGCAACCTCCACAGTATGGCGGTTGCTGTGAGATTTGTGTAAAAAATCTCCCCAGTTTGAATGTGGGTGTGTGAATCTCCCCAGTTGGAATATACACACACCTCCACACTTGGCGGCATTTACAAGAGGGGGTGTGTGTGTGTGCGTGTGTGCGTTCGGAAAAAGCTTGTGAGCGCGTTATCTTGAGAACCGTAAGTGCTATGATGATGAAACTTTATAGGGGTAGCATGACCAGAGGGTGTCGACCTGATTAGATTTTGAGCGCAAAATATGGTAATTAAGTACCTAATTTGCATAATTTATGCGTAATAAGCAAAATACCTTGTGAACAGATTATCTGGAGATCCGTATGGAGTACAGTGACGTAACTTGGTGGGGAGTAGCGTGGCCGATGTTCTCGACCTGATTAGATTTTCAGCGCAAAATATGCTAAGTACCTAATTTGCATAATTTATGCGTATTTGATGCGTATCAAGCAAAAAAACCTTGTGAACAGCTTATCTGGAGATCCGTATGGGGTACAGTGACGTAACTTGGTGGGGAGTAGCGTGGGCAGATGCTCTCGACCTGATTAGATTTTCAGCGCAAAATATGCTAATTATGTACCTAATTTGCATAATTTATGCGTATTTGATGCGTATCAAGCAAAAAACCCTTGTGAACAGCTTATCTGGAGATCCGTATGGGGTACAGTGACGTAACTTGGTGAGGAGTAGCGGGGCCAGAGGTTCTCGACCTGATTAGATTTTGAGCGCAAAATATGGTAATTATGTACCTAATTTGCATAATTTATGACGAAAAAACCCTTGTGAACAGCTTATCTGGAGATCCGTATGGGGTACAGTGGCGTAACTTGGTGAGGAGTAAGCGGGGCCAGAGGTTCTCGACCTGATTAGATTTTGAGCATAAAATATGGTAATTAAGTACCTAATTTGCATAATATATGCGTAATAAGCAAAATACCTTGTGAACAGATTATCTGGAGATCCGTATGGGGTACAGTGAGTGACGTAACTTGGTGAGGAGTAGCGGGGCCAGAGGTTCTCGACCTGATTAGATTTTCAGCGTAAAATATGGTAATTAAGTACCTAATTTGCATAATATATGCGTAATAAGCAAAATACCTTGTGAACAGATTATCTGGAGATCCGTATGGGGTACAGTGACGCAACTTGGCTAGAGGTACTCGACCTGATTAGATTTTCATGAGGTCAAAGGTCAACTGAGGTCACCAAATCTTTTAATAATTAATTTTCAACTGTGCATCACATATCCCAATAACAGCTTGATCGGTCATGTAATTAAGGAAATATGACGACTTTAAGATAGTCGCTTTCTTTGTAAAGTATAGCAAAGTAGCACTTTCAATGAGTGATAACTCGTAAAGGAAGCATCTTTCTGTTTTGATTGATTTGATGAAATAGTTCTTTGGTATTGCCAAATTTGATTTTTCAGCGCAACATACTTTTTCCAATTTCGTGAGGTCAAAGGTCATATACAAGGTCAAAGGTCAACTGAGGTCACCAAATCTTTTAATAATTAATTTTCAACTGTGCATCACATATCCCAATAACAGCTTGATGGGTCATGTAATTAAGGAAATATGACGACTTTAAGATAGTCGCTTTCCATGTAAAGTATAGCAAAGTAGCACTTTCAATGAGTGATAACTCGTAAAGGAAGCATCTTTCTGTTTTGATTTATTACTTTGATGAAATAGTTCTTTGGTTTTGTCAAATTTTTGGAAGGTCATTACGGGGTCATCCGAGGTCACTCAGGGGTCATCTGAGGTCAAGTTATTAAAAACTCGTATGGGCATGAAACTTGGTGGGTACAGTCATCATTTAAAGCCAAATTTTTGGAAGGTCATTTTGGGGTCACCAGGGGTCATCTGAGGTCAAATTAGTAAAAACTGTCGTATGGACATGAAACTTGGTGGGTACAGTCAACATTTAAAGCCAAATTTTGGAAGGTCATTTTGGGGTCACCAGGGGTCATCTGAGGTCAAATTAGTAAAACTGTCGTATGGACATGAAACTTGGTGGGTACAGTCAACATGTCAAGCGAAATTTTTGGAAGGTCATTTCGGGGTCATCTGAGGTCAAATTAGTAAAAACTGTTGGATGGACATGGAACTTGGTGGGTACAGTCAACATTTAAAGCCAAATATTTGGAAGGTAATTTCGAGTCACCAGGGGTCATCTGAGGACAAATGAGTAAAAACTTGTATGGGCATGAAACTTGATGGGTACAGTCAACATTTAAAGCCAAATTTTTGGAAGGTCATTTCGAGGCCACCAGGGTCATCTGAGGTCAAATTAGTAAAAACTGTCTTATGGGCATGAAACTTAGCACGAGGGGTACAGTCAACATTTAGAGCCAAAATTTTAGAAGGTCATTTCAGGGCCACCAGGGGTCATCTGAGGTCATATTAGTAAAAACTGTTGCATGGGCATGAAACTTGGTGGGTACAGTTACCATCGGCCAGATAATCGTGCCCAGCCGATAACCGCCAAATTCATTTACCTCTCTACCAACAGTTATCGCAAAAGCAGGCGGCCACAAAAGCAGGCGAGACTCGTGGTTCGAGAACCGCCTTGTTTACAAATATAATCAGACTTTTTGCCCCCTCTTAAGGAAAGGGTGTTCATCTATAGGACGTCATCAAAATTTTTCTTTGTTTCCT
>NC_092632.1:33509675-33552702 GCF_039555335.1 Amphiura filiformis
ATAGGCCCTACATGTAATGAATTTGATCTAATTTAAAATTTGTTCCTTCAAAACATTACTGCAAAAAATATTCGATTTTTTTTTTTTTTTTTTATAGGACACCCAGTGGATGAAGCCCAACCTCCTTGAATATACCAGTACTAGACCCGACGGAGGTAATAACTCAATGTACTAGTACATGCTGCCTGTAAATGGTGATGAAGTCATTGCAATTCAACAGCAACAAAATGGTCCTTCGAGTTCGAGGATGGAATGAGTCCTTGAAGATCAACGTCCAAATGAGACTTGCTGGTAGGCATAAAGAACCAAATAGAAAGATGAGATAGCCATAAAAGATCACAAAATATGACATCTCCGATGTTAAGTGTTTTCAACATATCCATTAACATTTGGAATGGGGGTCCATGCATTAAATCAGGTCCACAGTCCACACCTCTAGGAGGACCGAGACAATTTTCATCTGTATAGTAGCAAAAGGTGATAAGACATACATTACTATGAGTCCATACACCTGGATCTCCCACCCTTAAGAAGATCATCACTAGCACTCGGGTCACTAAATCAGAGGCAAGCCATCAAATGAAGAAGGTTGGTGGTAGAAATGCATGGGACTGTTCACGGATTGTGTCATGTAGGCCTACTCTATTCTTATACGGTTTGTCATGATGCCATTCACGACAGAGGGGTCAGATAACCATAAGCCCAATCGCCATTCTAACTTCCAGTTTTGAGAGCAGTTTTGGGACACTTTGACCTCTGACATATCGGGAATATTGACATAATTATTATTAATTTTCTTATTATTGTCGTAATGTTGATCAATAAAAATACTAAATAATTATTTTATAAAATACTTATATTGTTTATATTTGTTTTAATTATTGTAGAACATTTTAGCTTATATTTTGTACATATATAAAAACCCAATATTTCAGAATTTTCTGAAAGGTCAAAGGACAAAGTGTCCCAAAACTGCAAAACTGTCCTACAATGCATTGCAAACTTCCAATGCCGATTTGGCTTATTGTGGGCCAGGCATGGCTTCCAATTAATAGCGAAACCTATTTCAGAATTTTAAGTCATGCCTTCATAATATCAAGAGCGAGTTCAGGAGTGAGATCAAAAGAATTTGGTAAGTACTCTTTTAAGTAGGCCCTACCTTGTTCTACAAACTTATTGACCGACCCTAGCATAATTTAAATGGTGACAACATAGTGATAATAATCTGTACATGTATCATTGTAAAATGTAACAGTAGAGAAGAACAAAAATATTGAAGATTTTTAGTGATCAGACCAGAAGTTACTGACACATAGCTCAAGACAAGCAAGACCATTATTAGCACTACATAATTATATCTCTGACAGTGTGGAGTATCTTTAACCACCCCTCCCCTATTCAGAAATTTTATGACTCCTAGCCAGCCCCAACCAAGTTATTTCTGAACACTCCCTTTTCCCGTCCCTTTTACGCCAAATGGCAACAGTTCGGTGATTTCTGCAATTTTGCTGTGCACGCTATGCGCTCACCATGCAGAGGGAGGTATCGCGCAAGACGTAATTGCCAAGTGCCAGCATGGCAAAAACCGGAAACAATTCTGTTCGTGTTAACCTGCTGCTGCTACTAACTCAACATGCTCAACCTGCTGCAAAGTTTGTGCCACACATGCATTAAAATCACACGTGTACAGAATTGTGTATACTTAGCTATACTTCGCACTGACATGACACCATTTGCAAATGGCCTGGTAATCAAAAATATTAAAATCACAGAATATTTTATAGCATGATTTCTTGAGCAATTTTACCGCACTTGGGTTTTTTTTTGGGGGGGTGAGAAAAACCAGGAAAAACATTTTCTAGCCAATTTTTTACGGCAATTTAACTTTGGTATTTTGGTTTTCAGGCAACAATGTTTTTTGTTTTATTGTTAGTTATTATTAGGCATATTATTATTTTGCCACATTGTAATAGGCCTACAACTTTCAGCTTTTTATACAATATTTAAAAGTTCACCACAAAAATCGAGGCCACATATATAGGCCTACTCCCCACCCAGGCCCCATTCCCCGGCCCATTCCAGAAACAAAATACAGGACTAATTTGTAGTCACAAAATTGTAAGACTTGACACAAGTCTAAGCATTCAAAATCTTGAGTTAGCTCATAATTTTAATATTATATGTTGTTTTTGCTAATTGGTTATGAAAAAGATTGTAAAATGTGTTTTCCAAAAATTAGAATGCATAACTTGAAATTAGTCTTGGGGCATGATACGAAAAAGGTCGAAAAACGCCGTCAAAATGCATGTTTTTGGCCCTTATTTCCAAAAATTGACCACTGTTATTGAAACTTTATTTTCATTGCCAGTTAGGACTAACTAAAGGATTAGGATTTTACCGTATACATGTTTCATCTTGCAAAACAGGATAATATTTTTTTAATCCAAAAAAATTAGTTGTATTTTTCTGGAATGGGGAGTAGGCCTAAAACTTTGAGGAGATAGGGAGTTTTTTTTGTTATTGCTTCAAATGGCATTTCCGGGGGCACATCAAAAATTTTTGGTGGGTATGTTCCCGGAATTTTGAGGTGGTGGGCCTTTGGTCCGGAGTGGTGGGAGCTGACGGCGTAAGGGGCTGTGCAATAATTATGAGCCTCCCCGGGTTAAAATTTCTAGATAGCTCGCCAAAATCTTTAAATGGTCTATATAAGCCTAGGCCTACATGTTGCGAGCGCAGCGAGCAGGAAAATTTAATATTTAAGCGTTTCCATTTTTCCTAAACCAAAAATCGCTTGCCCCCCTCTCGTCTTGCCAAAATTTGCTTGCCCCCCCAAATTTTACCCTCCCCCAGGGCTCATAATTTATTACACAGCCCCTAAAAGGGGGTGATGCTGCGAACCGGGCTGCAAACAAGTAAAATGGGGACTTTTGGAACTGCGAACAGTCAAAATCAAGGGTCTTTCTCTCAGGGCCTTTCTTGGATTTTTGGTTGAAAAGCGCCTGAAAAAACAGAAATATGAGGAATGAGCAATTTTGGGGTCTTTAGGGCTGAAATGATCAAAATCAAGGGTCTTTCGGAGCTCTATTTTGGTCGAATATAGGGTCTTTCAGAGCTGCGAAATTTAAAAGGGGGGTCTTTCCGGGGTGCATACCCGTATGGTCATTTGTGTTAAGTGCCCCCAGGCATTTTGTAATCCACAGCATCATCCCCCAGACTTTTCTGCAAAAAATTTGAGATTTTTATACCACTGGAAACCTCTGGCTACAATGTTTATGTACAAAAACTTTCCTAGCAAAACGTTTAGTGAAATTTAAATTACATTCTGGTAAATTCAGGGGTGTACTCTTTTAAGCTGAATTCCTCTTTTTTAGCTTTTTCTTTCAGTTTTAGCCCATATATAGTATATAACACATTTCTTGACCGTTTGGGTATTTGTTTTTTGGGTCTTCCAATGTGGAACGTATGGGGGCTGTGGGGCAACTTACCTGTAAAAGTGGCACTGGTATCCCCGGTACTGGTATGTGCAGCGATTTAAGGTTCGCCAAAGACCTGCAGATTTGGAATGCTCCATGCAGTTCTTTTTGCTTCACTCCAAAAATTGCAGCTCTTTAGCTCACATTTTGACAATTTTCTTAGCTCTGCAATCTATAATTTGCCACAATTTTATTTCACTGCAGGAAAATATGTTTAAATTTCAGTTTCAGGGGGTCATAAAACCTTTCAACCCAAGATGGGGGATTATAAAATTGACTCTGGTCACTTGACATATTCATGACCCCTTTCCTCCACCCCTTCACCCATTGGTTACTCAAATTTGGTTTCAGGGGTGTGCTGCTGAAGAATTTGAAAGTAGACCCATCAATATACTAAAAGTCCAAATGTTTGGCCAAATTTAACCCAAACTATCCAAGTTTTTACAAATTGTTCCCCCAATTTTGGGCACATTTCATAAATTTTGACTAGATTGAGGCAAAATTGGGATATTTTCAAAATTATTTTGAAAAAAAAGCACCCATCCATATACCAAAATAAAAAAAAAAAAATGGGTTATTGATATACCAAAAGGCCAAAATGCTACCCAATTACACCAAAAAAAAGTAGCCAGAGTTTGCCTCACAGTGGAGACATAAAAATACTGAAATACCCTGAAAATCACCTGTACCTTAAATTGTAAACACAAACTGAATTTTCATTATGTAAAACAAAATTATTGACTTCAAAAAGCATGTGTGTCAAACATAAGAGTAAATTGCAATATGTTTATTATTTTCAATTTTGTTCTGAAATTGATAAAAAACAAAACAACAACAAACAAAAACAACAACATCTAAATGCTCTAAAACAGGAGTTCCTAACCTGGTCATAATCCCAAATGGAATCACAAGCTCAAAATATGGGGTCAAAAACTCAAAATATGGGGTCAAAAACTCAAAATATGGGGTCGAAAACTCAAAATATGGGGTCAAAATATGAAAACTCAAAATATGGGGTCAAAAACTCAAAGTGGGGGCAAGCTCAAAATGTGAGTCACAAGCTCAACATGCCGGACAAGATTTTGCATGATTGCAATTTGCAAGTACAAAACAATTTCTTTACGATAGTGATTTGAAAAATGGAGTAAATAGGGTTGTGTTTACTAAATGGTTAAAACCCCTGCTTTAGATACATGTACATGTAAAACATACAACAATACAAATATAATTGTGAGGAATATGACTGTAAAAATACATTTATAAAACATGAATATTTAATCTATGAATTAGTACTGTGCATAATACATCATAATCACTTGAAGCCATGTGATCTGGAGAGCAAAGATTTCTATTCTGTGGACTGGTCTGACACTGATCCTTTTAAAGGATTGGGGCTTAATGTGTCCTATTCAAATTGGAGGCACTACCATATACAGGAACAGATATGTTACCTTACTCTCAAATGTCTTTCCGTTAAAGAAAGATTTGAAAAAGAGGGTCATTCTAATGATGCTCATTAGTAACATATGATAGCAACTTTGAAAGTTGTAATCAAATACCTGCCACTATTGGTACTGAATTTCACTGAATTCGATAGCCAAGTAGTCAAAATCAAATGAGTGTAAACAGGGTCCTTGTAAACACACTAGGGCAATTCAGAACAGAAATCTTCTCTCTTATAAGTACCTTATATGCGGATTGCGGTTTTAGATTTTCTCTACCGGAAGTCAATTTGTGTCGAAATTCCTTCCCACAATGCAATAAGCATTTTGCATAACAATAGATACAGTTCAGAGGTTAATCAATATTCTTTGTTATGCAACACGCATATTGCATTGTGGGAAGGAATTTCGGCACAAATTGACTTCCGGTAGAGAAACCCTAACTCCGCGTATTACAAGCTATTAATATTAAAAATATAAGACACAACTGGCTTCCTAATTTAATGAAAGACTATCACTATTATCTTGAATACCTTATGAATGTTACTTAACTTGATACATGTATTTCATACAATGTTCTTTCCCTATACACCAATCCGAGAAGCGTTTACTGTATTTGGCCCTCTATTGACGGAACCACCGATGTACCAGTCTGCGGAGATATAATTTGTTCAATCATATCATGTTCGTGTATTGAAAATCACTGTTGTGTACAATGTACAAAAACCCCCGACCTTGTGACACCACAGTTTTACGTCGGGGACACCGAGTAATGGCGTAAATCGGATTGGTGTATATTCTCTCTCTCTCTACTTTCCAATTTAAAATACTACCAATATCATTAATTTTATACTTAAGATACTTTTTATCATCAGGCATTACAAGTCTGTGACTTATAGTCACTGTGACTAGGATCACACAAGCGATACCCTGGACTGGTCAATTATGATTGCATTAAAATCACATTACAACATGTGTAGCATTTGTCTGCTCCATGTCATCTGCATATTTAATATAACCATGCCATCAACTGTGAATTACAACATCACTAGGCCAGTTCATAGCAAGATCATGTCATAATTGAGTGCATAAATTTCCCATGTGTCCCCATAATCGTTTCATTAATAATGTTTGCGCAGCGAACCAAGATGTTGACCTCAGTTTAGCGCATACAGTATTTACTGTGTTAGTGCTACTGTCCAAGCCTCAAAGAATTCATATTTTCATGGGAGCTATTTTATCCACTTTTCTTAGGAAAGATCGCCCCATCCATTGAGTGTTGCAAATTTTACGGGGGTAGTTTAGACAAAACCAGTAGAAATCGTAACATATTCTTTGAGCCCTGCTACCTCATTCATACATGTGTGACAGAACCAGACATATACATGTGTATCAGGGTTTTCATTGCACCATTCGATATTAATCAGATTACATTACATTGAATCTAGGGGAGAGTCAAACTAGAATATTTGAACATTCCACCTACTTAATAACTTAAATGGTTAATTTTAATGGCATGGCATAATTATTGTAATAACAAAAATGCCATTGGGAATACAATTTGATTGGTATAAAAACAATGAGAAATAAAAATTATATTCATTGGTTATCTTTCAAATTATCAAACCGATCATAAATACTGTATAGGCTTAAAAAAACAAGACAAGACTGTTTCCCTTAGGCCACTAGTATTTCCTATTTTGTTTTGTTTTTTATTTGAGAAATCCTGTAAAAAATTATATCTTCATGCAAAAAAAATGAATGCCAACAATTTTCTTGTACATTTCCTTTTTACAACCTATATGAAATCAATAAATACAACACGAAAATTAATCTATAGTTTTCCTAAATCTTTTATTTTCATACTCTGCACTGATTTAACATTAAATATTATTGTGATTTGAGGCATACCATAAATCCTGACTTTGAAAAAAAAAAAAACAGTGAATTTTGCATTTTGGTTTTCAGGCCACCTGCAGGAAACAAACTTGTTTTTTTTAAAGCCTAACATCAAATATTGGCAGTGAAAGGATGCAAAACAGAGCTTCAAATACATGTAATAATCATCTTGCTTTAAAAAAGTCATCAGATTCAAATATTATAATTAAAACTAAGATAGCCGACCTCCACCACAGGCTGTATCAAAATGATTGCTACCCAAAAATTTCTAGTGCTTATGCAACATACGACCCACCTAATTTGTAGATTAATATTATGACAGGTCATTTTATGATGATCTATAAATATTGCATTTGGAGAAGCAGGCTTTTCAATAAATATCACAACTTAATGGGTAACAAATCATTTTGATACAACCTGTACAGTATAAAAACATAAAATAACTTTTATATACTGAGAACTAAAAAGGGTATCGACGAGATGTATTGACCTCAAAGAAATTAGCTCCAAAGAGTCTAACTCTGCCATATTTGCATGTCGCTCATGGAGGTTAAAATAATACACCTCCAGATTATTTAGCCATTTGCCTGGTAAATGTAGATTTAAGTAGTGTGCTCATTTTGTGATCTGTGTGTAACATGTGCCAAAGACTGTATGCACGCAACCCTTTGTAATGCTCAAGCTTAAAGACAAAAGTAATGGCTCCATATCAGGCTTGTGCTGCTGATAAATGCAGGAGGTACACTATTTCGGTCTCCATGTATGACAAACCAAGATGGTGGAGTTGCCATAGAATCATACACACAGGGCAATTTGTCATTCTTTGGGCCTAATATCTTTGAGTGGCCTTCATAGGCAAGGGGTGAGTGCATCAAAGCTTGTTCCCATATCATATTTGGCAACTCAAGAGAATGTGCTACTGGAGGTCATAGTTCACCATCTCTATGTAAAGGAATAGCATCATCACGCGTTACTATACTGAAAGCCATGTGTCCAACAATTGGATATTTTGCTTTGTAGACATCATTAAAGATTTCGTCTAGACTTTTTACTTCTGCATCTGTTAATCCAGTCTGTAAAAGAGATAAAGATAACAAGACACAATGATTGCAAAGTTTTAAACTGTATTCAATATACCGTATTACATGTTGAGAGTGAAATTTAAATGAGACAAATGATACATATGATTTGATATATGGGCTTAATTACTGATGTTGAATTTATCCCTAGCATACTTGGTTGCAAAGTTATGAACTTTTTATATGTCCATTTTCTTATGTTTTTTATTGTTTTTTTGCCCCTTATTTTTGCTCATTTGTATCGCTATTTCATAATTGCTGACTTTGATCTGATTGGATCAAACCATGTGACATTTACTCTTGGTGAGTCAGAGGCATCAGAACACTTGTAGATGCTGCATAGTTGCGGACCCCAGGGTTGCGGACGCGAAAAAAGCTACCTTAATGCATTGACGTTAATTTCTCGCCGATAGTAAAATAGTTAAATACTATTACCCCTACAGACCTTGTGAACAAGTAAGGTACTGAGAAAGCCAGTAATAATAATAATACTCCATTTTCAAAACATTGTCCTTCTTTGATATGAGTGAATCAGATCAAGCAATTCCATGGTTTCCACATCTCAATTTGGACTGCAATTGCCACATTCTGGGGTTGACATAAATTGGTATGAAGGCAAAACCTGTTAGATTATCATGTTCAATCTCACAAATGACCCTTTGCATTTGTTAACCCTGTTGATGAACTCAATAGTTATACTTGTTTTGCAGTACACTGATCAGAAGGAGGAGGACAATTATTTAAAGCCTTTTGTTAGCCAATGAACATTAGAAATATCTTGGTTAGAGTAAAAAAAGATTTAGTGAATCAGTGTCACATTTTATCCTGGCCCCAATTCCCTCAATTTCTTAGCTTGGTTCTGAGTTCAAGTGCGACCACTTCACATTGTGAACTGACATCACTTTAGGAACAGTTCCTTACCACATCTGATGTCATGTCTTCTTCCTTCAATGACCATTTAGCCACTGCTCTGGTACAATCCTTGCCAGCCAATGCATTGTAAGAAGCTCCTTTGCCATAATAATCTGATTTGAACAAAAAAGGATATGTACAGATCAGTAAATAGAAAAACTGACAAGTGCTAGTGATTTCCAAGGTCAGAAATTCGATGAGAGTCCAAGAATCCTTTCTCATAAAGATTCTCCTGCCAGATATTTGCGACAATCTAAGTAGATTCTTGTAAATACATTTGACATAAGTTATACATTAGTTACATCATAGTCAGTGTCCGAAATAAGGAAAATATGGAGGTTGCCCGAGGACACCTAAAGCATAAATTCTGCATGTCCTCAAGACATTTTGTTTGTCCCCAAAATGTGTCATATTTTTGGAGGTAAAATATAGTGGTTGTCCAGGGGATAAGTACAATGTTCAATTTGGTTGTCCCCAGTGATTTTTGAAAAAGAGGACAAGAGGATAAGTCCTTATTTCAAACACTGATCATAGTTATCATGTAAAAGGAGATAAAAAAGATATAATCCAATGATTCTCATCAAAGTCATATATACTCAGGGAATCGCTGGCCGGGCAAGTAAAACCCCTGTGGCAACAAGTTGGTGATCTTGTGTGGGGCACCCGAGAGGTCTAAGGTTCGAGTCATATATACTAAAAAAATCACTGGCCGGGCAAGCGAAACCCATGTGGCTACAAGTCTGTGATCTTGTGTGGGGCACCCGAGGGGTCTAAGGTTCGAATCCTGGGGGTGCCAAGTAACTACTTTGTTCATCTTCTCTCTTTTTTTGTTCCTTCTTTCCTTTCCAATAGCCAAAAACCATGTTTAGTGTTAGGGTTTAAGTTTAATATGCCTGAAAGAACATGTACAAACTGCAATTTTGTTACCATTTTTATTTTTTTTAAAGTAGATTAGCCATCGCCCTTTTTTGTATGTTACTTGCTACTTGTGATGGTGATTTGATCAGGCTTTCCCAACGTAACCCTTTTATATGTACTAGAACTTGCAACAATCATTCAAAATTGCCAATTACCTTTTCCTTCAGTTACATCAAATACAGCTCCTTTAATAGACAGATAAATTGGTAGGTCAGGCTAGAAAGAAACAAGTACAAACAATTACATAATTATATAATTTTAAAACTGACTCAGTCAAATTGCTATGCTCTCTACTCTAATAACATGTCCGTGGCTGCAGCCACTCTATTGGTCAGTGCCTTAAAAGTAAAGTATGGTAATGCCTTTTGCTCACATATAAGGCACTTCATGGTCTTGCACCATCTTACATCAGTGAACATATTCATATTCCATTCCGGCTGCTGCAAAAACAATATATTCAATGTTTTTATTTCAATGTCAATGTTCCTTTGAACATCGCAACAGCTTATCTACTATGCCCACATTTGTTGTTTTTGTCCCCATCTGCGTAGTCTAGTGTGTCTTTTAATTGTTTCCCCTTGCTGGAGAAGTCTAGCCAAGAATTTGCTCACCGATAGCTTCACACTCTAGGCTAGACACCATTGCATTCCAAATCTAGTCGGATTCACTGTTCAAGCATGGCACCGTGTAAAAAAATGGAAGTCCAGAAGTAAACAGAGCCGACCACAACAGACGATTGCATCAAAAATGTTACTATTTTAGACTGGCCAAAGAGATACAGATTTTAACTCATAGAAATAACCTTTAAATCCAAATTTCAACATTAACAGAATAACCTCCAGTGCAAAAAACTGCACCGCTGTCTGACCGAAAAAACGGGCGATCATTTCCTTTAGACCAAGGGTGAAAATAAGAGAACTTGAACCAGGGGCCACTTTGGCAAAAAAAGTGGCCCCTGGTTCCCCAAGATTTGGACGAACCAGGGGCTATTTCCAATTACCATTTCAGAGTTTCTGGGGCCCAAACGGCTCCTGTCTCCCACTTAATTTCACCCCTGCTTTAGACCACCCTCGCTTTGCTCGAGAAGTCTAGCCAAGAATTTGCTCACTGATAGCTTCACATTCTAGGTTAGAGACAATTGCATTCAAAATCTAGTCAGATTTGTTGAAGAATGACACAGTGTAGAGCAATGGAAAGTTCAGAAGTAAACACAACCGAACACAACAGGCGATTGCATCAAAAATGTTGCTAAAATTACACTTCAGCAAAATTTTAGACTGTCCAAAAAAGGCAAATCTTGCTCAAAATATAAAGTTGACTCATCGAAATAACTTTCATCCAAATTTCAATATTAACACAATAAATAATCTCCAGTGCAAAAAACTGCACCGCTGTCCGACCGACAAATCATAGCAAACCACTCTAGCATCGAATGTGTAACTATCGTGTGCAAATTCAAAGCTAGAGTTCTTGAGTAATCCCCGCTATACATGTTTAGGGACTAAATTATTACTTTTGCATCAAAATTTACTTTTGCATCAAGGTTAAACAGTTGCCAAACACTTTGAAGTCAAGGTTTAATGTATTGGAAGTAGGGCAGGTCTTTGATAAATGAGGCAAATTATGGGGTAATTAAAACAACTTTTTGAAAACAAGTGAAAACAGCTATTCTGCCAGGAAGTTTTTGTCTCAAAAACAATAAAAAAATTATTGGAAAAGCAAAACACACACCTTCGTAAAATCAACATCACTTCTGTCACATAAAAAGATGATCCTGGATGAGTAGAAAGTGGCAAAGAATTCGTGAAATGGGGGCATTTTTTAAAGAAAAATACATCACGTTTTTCAAGAAATTCGCCATCTTGAATAAATGCTGAATTGCGTCAGCGTCACACAGTAAAAAACTGTCAAACTTGCTTGAAAATGCTAATATGCGAGGGTGCACGAGCGTGCACATCAAAAGCTTGTGCTACGCGAAGACTGGAGTTTGCATCACCGGTTTTGCATTCAGCTCTTTTACGTCAGAAATTGCGATAACAACATGAATGTTGGAACAAAATAAAGCTTGTTCAAAAAAATAAAAGGTATGTTTGTATTGCTAAAAACATGTTTTGGAAAGGTTTTCCAAGACTGGTAAAGTTGTTTCTACGATCCGCCAAGCTTTGCCATAAGAATGATTGGCGTTATAAAATTACCGGAAGTAAATTGTTTTCCTTTGTTTATGGTCACGGCCACAATGCTTTGTGGGTAAAAATGATGTCATTCTGCTTAGAAGTCGCGATAACGGTGGTTCATAACCGGCTAAGCTCAATAGATAAAGAAGCTTAGCAAATCGATAGTGCACCATTCATACCTGATTGCTCAGTATCGACTCATAACGATCATAGTACAAAGGGAACTGGGTTTGTGAATTCTCCTTCTATTAATACCTACCATGGACATATCCATGTATCAACATGATTAATATTAGGCCAAGTAAAATAAAAAACATGTTTCATGTCCGGGTTTTTGAAAAAAAGGAGGTAGAGGGGCCTTTTTATTTGATATTTTTTATCGCAAAATTAGTGTAAATACCCATAATTAGAGCTGTTTTAGCGTATGACAATAATGCCTGGAAAAAGGAGGAGGCCTCTTTTTATTTGTTGTTCTGAGAGATAGGCCCCCTCTAACTACATGTATCACAAAACCTCATAAAAGTGTTCCTTGTTTATTAACAAGGCTAGGGACAGGCACATCTGAGCGAGGGCGCTATTTATTTTACTTGATAATAAAGCCCTATGTAAATCTGTGCCATTTTGTGCCACTGAAAACACCATTTTTGGAGAAAATCTTATCAATACGCGGAGGGAGGGTGTCTGATGGAGGGTGCGCCGAGAGGGGAGGGGGCACTCGAATATGAAAGTAACGTACCTGTCCCTACCAGAGTATGACACTAGGGGTCTATCGAGGCGATTATGGTAAAAAAGGGGTTATTCAGTGGGGCCTCCAAGAAAATGTGTGAGAACGCTAAAATTCAGTGCCACTAACCGTTAAATATAACTTTCTGGGCAACGTTTTGTGAAAATTTGCCTTTTGAAACTGAAATTGCTACAAAATGTTAAATTTGTTCAATCTGTGAGCGCCTAAAATATTTGCAGATTTGGTGTAAATTTCTTTTTAAAAAAGGGGATCATTGGGTGTAAGCTGGTGAAAAAAGGGGTCATTGGGTGACAGATTTGCAAAATAAATCTGAGGGATTGAGTGAGTATAACAACATTATCACAGATCTGGATATTCACTTAAATAAAAGTTTAGCTTCTTACATGACAGGAGCTAACATGATTATCAACATCTGATTATTACTGGATGAATAATCTACACCAAGACAGCAAGATTATCATCACCGTTTACTCCCGTTTACTAAACACTCCCGTTTACTAACCGCTCCCGTTTACTCAACTAGCGGGGACCCGCGCGAAGCTCAGGTAATGACCAAACTGCGCGTCAAATGCATGCGCTGATTAGTGGCGAGTCACGCACCCTGACACGCATCTGCGTCTGGGTTTATAGGTCGCGCACGCCGCAGAGGGCTGTCTGATGGTCTGAGGAGGGGGGGGGTGGTGTCCACTCAGAATTGAACACTTGATCAAAATAAAGGCCTAGGCCTAATTGGAGCCATTTCGGGACCATTTCTGTTTTGTCATTGCTTTAAAGTGTACAGGTGTCCAAAACAGAAGCCAAAACGGACACTTCTTTATACGCAGGGGGTATCAAGGGGGGGGGGGTTGAGTATTTGAAAAAAAAAATCCAAATAAAGGCTCAATTGAAGCACCATTTTGACACTAATGTTGTTCTCAAAAACGTAAGTGTACAGCTGTCCGAAACAGAAGCAAAAACGGGCACTTCTTAATACCTAGGGGCCCCCTGAGTAGGCCCTATTTGAAAAAAAATTCAAAATAAAGACCGAATTGAAGCTATTTCGCGACCACTTTGACACTATAATAGTTGTTATCGGATGTCCAAAACAAGCTTCTTAATACGCGGAGGGAGGGTGTCTGATGGAGGGTGCGCCGAGAGGGGAGGGGGCACTCGAATATGAAAGTAACGTACCTGTCCCTACCAGAGTATGACACTAGGGGTCTATCAAGGCGATTATGGTATAAAAAGGGGTTATTCAGTGGGGGCCTCAAGAAAATGTGTGAGAACGCTAAAATTCAGTGCCATTAACCGTTAAATATAACTTTCTGGCAACGTTTTGTGAAAATTTGCCTTTTGAAACTGAAATTGCTACAAAATGTTAAATTTGTTCACAATGCGCGGCAAAGCGCTAAATATTTGCAGATTTGGTGTAAATTTCTTTTTTAAAAAAGGGGGTCATTGGGTGTAAGCTGGTGAAAAAAGAGGGTCATTGGGTGACAGATTTGCAAAATAAATCTGAGGGATTGAGTGAGTATAACAACATTATCACAGATCTGGATATTCACTTAAATAAAAGTTTAGCTTCTTACATGACAGGAGCTAACATGATTATCAACATCTGATTATTACTGGATGAATAATCTACACCAAGACAGCAAGATTATCATCACCGTTTACTCCCGTTTACTAAATACTCCCGTTTACTAACCGCTCCCGTTTACTCAATTTTTGGAGAAAATGATGAATAAAACCAAAATTAATCTGTTTCAGATGCTCTAGTTTGCATTGACAACAGATTCAATGCTTTAGGAAGCAGAATGCAACATTGACTTCACTTTTGAATATTTTTTTTCTGTGAGATATGCCTTGGTGAAAATCACCGCTTTGGTCAAAAAAGGGGTCAAAAAGGGGCAATTTTGGGAAAAAATTCTGTTTTGACCCAAAATTCATCTTCTGACAAAAGGGAAACATGGTTTGACAAAAACTTTCATCCTTTTCACATAACAATTCCAGTTTACTTATTTGCTGGGAGAAAGCACTTTTTTGTTATCGCTTGGGAAAATCATTGTTTTTGCCTAAAATGGGCCCAAAATGGCCGAAAAATGGCAAAAAAACTTTTTTACCACCTTATTGAATTTTCATACAAAATTTCACAGATGTGTTGAAAATGATAACATACATAATATTCAACAAAAATTAGATTAAATTACCGTACAGTGAAAACAAAAAATTGACAGGGGGGCACAAAAATTATCAAGTCCCCCTGCACTCCTATAGGCTATGCCTGGCAAGTCTTATATCAGAGAAAATGGCCCAATGTTCCGACAGTAATTTCGTCATACCTTCACTTAGCAATAATAATAATAATATAATAATAATATTTATTTCAATTGCCATAAATTACAAACATGAAAAAAAACCATTAAAAGCAATTTAATTTTAAATGACAATCCAGGAAAGAATAAGTAGACTAAACAGTCCTTGGACTTGACAGAAAATGTTGTGGTAGTCAGATAATCCCCTATAATCCAATGCAATAATAATAGGATGCAATGCTGTCTTTAACCGCTTGTATGGATGTGTTATGAACTCACAGTCACTTCTGGATGAAGAACCAGTCATGAACTCAGTAGTCAGTCAATCAATCATGAACTTACATTGGATCCGTCATATATCGCCAACTCTGCAGCTGTGAAAGCTCTCAGAGGGGCCTTTTTCTCATTGAGCTTTAGTTTTGGTTCGTCTTTTAAATCCCCATCTCCTCCGTCACTTTCAACATAATGAAAGCAAACGAAAACTAATAAACCCAGAGTTTTAAGAAACTTCATCTTCGAGAAATCCAAGATTGTTGATCACGACTACGACCTTTGTACTTTGACCTACACTGACCCTGAAGTCGTAAATGACAGTAAAATGTAAAATAGGCCGTGATTGGTCAGAAACGTTACAGATTTTGTTCTGCGACCAATCGAGAAGAGGTTTCTTTAACAGGTTAAACCACGTATAATTTGACCATATACGAGGATATACATACAAGAAATATCACTATTTTTACAATATAGAAGGCAAAAAATAAAAAAGTAAATAAGAAAAACACACTAAAAAACAGTAAAACAAATATTCAAATTACAGTTTAGATTTATAAGTCTATTTTTATTTTTATTTTACTGAAACTATGACCATAAAAAACGAAATGAAACAGGAAGAAGAAACCAAAATATAGGCGGTGTCAAATTTGACGACAGACCGTCCTGTGACTTTTGTGGCTAATAATTTCAATCTTTATCATCTGCCATGGATAGTCAAGGAAAGAAAGTGATTGTTTGTGATAATGGTACCGGAGTAAGTAATTCATCCATATAGTGTATTATTTGTACAGATCATGAAATAATGACTCGCGCAAGGAGGGTAAAATCTGAGGGTTGTTTTCCGAATGAAACAGGAAGTGACTCGTATTCACATCAAATTACAGGCCAGGGTCTATGGCATACTATCCCCGCCCCCACCCGTAGCTTAGCCTTGGTGCCTCACTTCGATTCCAGCATTGGTTACTTTAAATTTGATTGTAAATCATGATAATATATAATAAAAGCAAATCAAACAGGACAAACCAAACTGTCCAAAGACCACTCAGCTCATTCATTGGACATTGACAATTCATTGACATTCACATTGTCATGATTGTTTAATATTGAACGTCCGCAATTGGTCATTTGGTGCGCATGCGCAGTGATGCCAACGCCGCGCCTTAGGCGCACAATTGGGCTACTTGGCAATCGCTTGCCGCTACTCAAAAAAGCATGCCGCTACTTGTCTAAAATTGGGCTACTTTTGCCAGTCTCAGGCCGCGGCAGTAATTTAATGTATTTTCCTTTCAATTTAGCCGATTTATAAAGGTTTTGAGTCTTTGAAGCTCCAAATTGAAGTTACAATGGCTTTTGTGACCATTTTATTGATCGGTCAGTAACTTCCCAGTAAGTACCGGAAGTTTGAATGTCAAGTGCTTTTCCGCCCAATTGGGTGTTTTATGTTCTAAATTGGGTAAATCCGCCCAAATATCCGTTATTGGGCGCTTTTTTGAAGCATGAAAAATTGGGCTACTTGAGAATCCTTTACCGCGGCCTGGCGAGTCAATGCGCCGCGCCTTGACACTGAAAAGTTTTGGCAACACTGCGCATGCGTCGAAGAGGACAACATCTTTACACCTCCAGTTAAAACTTCTGTAGGGAGTATTTATTTGGAGGTATAAGATCCAAGATCTCTCCCTATATCGCTCGGGGGTATTTCGATCTAAACTTGAACCCCGTCAAATCCCTGATGTTGGGATGAAATCACCTCAAAAAGTGTTCCAGAGATCCGCGTTTACTCGTCAATCATGCAAGTAATAGTTTTATAGTCTCTCTTGCAAGGTTGCATTGGTTAAGGTGCTTCTGCGTTCGAGTATACAGGCTACAGCGCTGCACGGGACGTCATGCATGTGCATAGGACCTTGTTAAAAATAATATGTAACATGCATGCTGGATGGCATGGATGGTTAGACTCGCTCGCCAGATGGTTAGACTCACTCGCTCGCTCGCTCGTGATGTCCGCTACGCGCACGCCGCACAGAGGCCTATTTGATTTCAGTTATTTCACAGAAAATGTCCAGCACTTGTCATCAAGTTCCCAGACAGCAAAACATTTTCTGGAGGCCTGATGTTGATGATCAAGCTCATTCGCTGGTTAAGCTGCATAGCATCGGGTGACCTTTCTTATTTATACGTGATCAGAAAGAGCAGACAGACACTGCACTGGCACTTCTGAATGAATATGATGATAATTATAGCATAGTGTAAAATTGTTGCACCAAATGGCTTCATGACATTGGCATTGCCATAATAATTGGGTTTTTGGGGCTTTCATTTTAAAACAATTTCCAACTTCTCAGGGGGGGGGGGCACATCCCCCTCAGACACCAGTCAGTTCACCCCCTGCATTGTACACTTGTACATTCTCCACGACCCACATAAATTATAATTACAGGTGGAGATGAAATAAAAGTTTGAGTCACAATTCCCAAATGCAGGTAAAGTTGAACTGAGTAATGTTCATTAAGACTAAGTCTTTCTTTTTTAATATCTTCTTTACACAGTTTGTGAAATGTGGCTATGCAGGAACAAATTTTCCAGCACACATTTTCCCGTCCCTTGTGGGAAGACCAATCATCAGATCTACAGCCAAAGTAGGGGATATAGAAGTCAAGGTAAGTCAGTTCTTGGAAGTTTCTGAACAATTGTGTCAATATCAATCTAGGACCCTTGTTGGCTGATTTCCAAATTATTATGGTACCGGTACCTGGAAATAAAAATTGGTTATCTTGCCCTCTCATAAAAATTGTCATTTTAATATAAATTGCACAATTATGTGATGATCAGGGTTGTAGCTACAAAATGTACAGTGGACTGCAGAGCACACCACTTGCTTTTTGAGCCCACCGCTAATTTGCTACAAGTACAAGTAGCTACAGCCCTGCCTGTATATCATAGTGTTACCGTAGGTAAACATCTCAAAATAAGTAATTACCCCCCTTAAATAATTGCCATTATTCAAAAATAGGCTATTGTGTACCAAATCTGTAAAATGCGTTGGAAGCAGAATATATTTCTGAGCATTTTGACACCTCATTTGAAGCAATTGTGTAAATATTGATGTCGCAGTGTACGTTTAAAATCAATGTACCCAAGATTTGAGAGTTGCACTAAAATCTATTGATTTGTCTTCAGTATAATGAAAGGAAATCTATGTAAAAAAAATTAATGATATCTGAGTCTTTTTGTATTGTTGTAACTTTAATGTTAACAAGTGCAACTTCCAAATCTTATCTGAACCTCGCTACATTAAATTAACCGGCGTTTTATTGTTTTCTGGGTTATATCAAATGTGGTGTCAAAAATGGGCAGAAATAAATTCTGCTTCCAACGCATTTTACAGATTTGTAATACAATAGCCCGTTTGTTAATAATGGCCATTATTCAAGGGGGGTAGTTACTTTGAGATGTATATTATGAAGAGCATTTAAGGGGACGGTCACTCACCTTTGCACAGTATTTTTATGGGCCTGAGAGCACATCAGACATACCAAATTGCATTCTGAATATGAGGAATGTCCTTCTGATGATATCAAAAAATTTTAAGTCGTGATATAAAACTTTATGGCAAATTATTAAAAATTGATATTTGACAGTCCTCAAAGTAAATTATGAATCTTAAAGTATAATGTACTTAAATTGTATGTAATGGGAGGAAATTTCATTATTATAAATTTTGACCTTTCGTATTGAAGATATATACATTTTTTTTCCAAAAAAGACCAAAATGAAAGGTCAAAATTTTCATATGATGGATGGCTTTTCATTCCAGCTACATACACTGTAAATACATATCATAAGATTTAAAAAGTTAAATGTCGAAAATATAATTTATTTTTAATTTGTCATAAAATTTGTATTATAAATTATATCATGAATTTCAAAAAATCAAAATTATTTGATATCAGAAGGATATTCCTTGTATTCAGATGCAATTTGGCATGTCTGATGTGCTCTAAATTCCCACAAAAATACTGTGCATACGTCGCTATGAGTTAAGGGCTTAGGCAGCCAGCCGTGTGTAGAGAGTGTTTTACACACCCAAATTTGTATACACACCCAGTTTTTGCCCACACGGCCTATACTTTGCACACAAATCTTGAATTTATGCACCCATTTTTTCAAATTTACACACCCAAACCTTCAAATCGTGCCTAAGACCATGCTATGTGCCCTTATAAGTAGGGATAACCATCAAAATTTCATGTTGCCCCTATTGCTACAAAAGATCATTTTCTGGATAGAACTCATCAATAGAAGTATTTTGGTGGTCAAAAACTTTTCGAATTATGAATTTTCAAAGTTTCCCATTCTGACCGGTCATTGGAACGAAATGAAATGACAAGGTCCAAAAATAGCAATTGGGAGCAAAATTGGCATAAGCATATATTTACCTTTATATATTTCTTTATTTTAACATATATGCAAACATGAAACAAGCATATTGTGAAAGTATCAAAGGGTTTCTTATGAAATGGCACTTTACTAGTCAATGGCATAAATTATTTTTTCAAACCGAGGCATTGAAATCATGCATTTAGAGAACATTTGGCAAAAATCATCCAAGATGGCCGATATGGCACAAAATCAAAATTGCACTAAGTACAGGTGAACTTTTTTTTTCACAACCAAAAATTTCAATGTTATTGGGTTTAATATGACCAATTAGTAGGTGTAATGCAAAGAAAATCTTAAGTGTCATTGAAGCTCATTGACTCATTCACAACAATAGAGGTTATCCACTTCACTCATCATGCTCATGTGTGACTTGTAACAAAAGGTGCTGGTTCCCGTCCCGGGTTCCCGTAGTATTCCTTATTCAATACAATTCAATGCATGACCTCGAAGTTAGCTGCATGACTTTCAAGGGCTATTTTGAAACAGTTATGGTTGCACATTCAGGTATAGGTACTTCTTTTGAAAGTTCTAAACAAGGTATAGCCAGCAGCAAGTTGTAGATGGTATAGGCCTAAATATAAGAAAACGTTTAGGGTTGAAATCAGGTGAACAATACATCGAATGAGCACGAAACTTCACATTTATGTTCAGAAAGGTGTCTTCTTAGCATGATTCGAAAGGAGTATGGAAATTCCAAAGGGAAGCTGGTGATTTAATTTGTAACTCGAGATCTACTTGTTCAATTTTTTAACCTTTTTAAAGAGGGTATGATAGAGGTATTACTGGCAACTCTGCCAAATTACAGCTCAGTAGGCCATGTTGTTCACCTGATCTTATTGACATGAATATTTTGTGCCATTCTTGAGCAGTGCTGAACTCAGCCACTGGCAATTAAAGCGCACTGTGGCGATGGACCAATTTTGACTCGCACTTACAGGAAAATGAAATAAGTTATGTTGCTGTAATTTGCAAGATAGTTACAAAACATAATTGGCATTAACATCCCCAATTTTTACAGAAAAATTATGAAAAATAAAAGAATGAGCTCAATTTAGAAATGTCTGTGCAAGCAGTGCACAGTGGAGCTCCCTGCATGTCTATGGGAGTGTTCTAATCAAGTTGATGGTTCATTGGTCATCCCTATTATAAGCAAATAAATTGTTTGATTGAGTGTTGATCAAGTTAACAAAAAAATACTAGACTGATAAATGCAGGATATCATGAGCCTGTTTAAAAATTAATATTTTTAACTTTTTAAAAAAGCAAGCAGTCTGAAAGTAATTTTATTTTTGTGTGAACTATAATCATTAATAACCCAGTATTTTGTCTTTCTGTGTTCTCTCACTACATTTCTCTCTGCTCTTTTCAGTTAAAGGTAATGATATGTACATCATAGTTTCCCTTTTTCACTTTACACAATTTAATTACCAAGATAGAAAAGTTTGCTGTTATTGATTTTGTTCATTAATACGTGGGATTGAAGTAAAGTTTGTAATTTGAATGAAGAAAAGTAGATATGTTGAGGTTGTCGGTGTGATGTCATCTTGTGGGTAAATTAATAATTACTTTCAAGTATAAGGAAATCATCATGTGATAACCTAGGTAGAGAAGATTGCATGGATTCGCACCCATGACAAATTAATATAAATGCAACCATATTTGCCATTGTAGTGTAACATCAAATCAGGTCAACTTGTTCACGCCATCTGTGTTTGGACTTTGGAACCACAATCAAAATGACCACAATACAAAGTCAATGGGTTGCTAACAGGTGTGCAAACCAAGCATGAACCAGTAACTGAGGTGTGACATATTCACTATGACGGCAATCAATCCCATAAGATGGCGACAGACTGACAACCTCCATTGTTTGTGCTGATGGTACATTATGTTGCGGTGTGATAGTTTACAAGTGTTCCATTCCTTCAACTAGTTTGATATACTTCTGAAATTTCCTTGCTTTATCTATGTTTGTAGTTTCTTTTCACAACCTGCAGCATGAAATTCTCTTTAAAAATTGTTCAACACCTATAGCATGCCCAAGTGTTGAAATTCAAAACACATTGTGTAAGTGAAATACCCCGTAATTATGAGTGTTAATTATTAATTGTGATAAGCATGGTTTACAATGTAACAATGTTTTGCTTGCTTTTACATTTTGACTGTATGTTTGAATCTTATTCTTCAACAATCATCTTGTTTTTGTTTTGATTTGTTCTGCACATTTTGATTCCCAAAATATTTGTTCAAGGGAGATTTTAAAGTGAGGTTTGTGTGCAGTTGAAATATGGTTAAGCGGGTTCATCATGCTGTTTTCCATCAAAATATCTCTCTTTAGTAATTAAGACATAATCCAGCTGTTGTGTTTTTATTGGCAAGTTTGATTTTATTTGTTGTTGTTTTAAATGTTGGTTTGTACAAGGGTTGTTTTATTTCTGTTATTATTAATTTTAAAAGTATTAAAACATTTTATTTCTTCTACAGGATTTGATGGTAGGAGATGAAGCCAGTCAGCTACGCTCCATGTTAGAAGTAGTCTACCCTATGGAAAATGGTATCGTACGGAATTGGGACGATATGATGCACGTCTGGGATCACACATTTGGGGAAAGCATCATGAATGTGAATCCAGCGGAGACCAAATTGTTGCTAACAGAGCCACCTATGAATCCAACAAAGAATAGAGAAAAAATGGTTGAAGTAAGTGTCTTACCTACAGGTGTGATTCATGTTTTCACACAATTTTTCTCTAGTTTATATTTCTGGTGATGTGCCTCTGTAACAAGAACGCAATTATAGAATTTCTCTTTACCTTCAGACCCTACACTATAGATGCTTTAGTGCAGGTATAGGTGGGTAGAACTATGAATAGAACAAACATATCTCCATGTGCATAGGAAGCTGCAGACTTGTTCCTGGGGGTGTGATAACTGCTAAAATGTTCCAGTAGTCATGCTAGACTGACAATAATTTAAAGCCATTTAATTGAGAAAAAAGTACCAAATCGTTACCAATACTACTGAACCTTTCATTCACTGTACATGTATTTAACCTTATTAGGTCAATTTTTCAGGCTTTTTACCAAAGGTCTTGTATGCATTTTTGTGGTTTTGTGCAAGGATGAACATTAACATCAGAGTTGATTGTGAAGATATATTTTTATCCTCTAAGAAGTTCTGAGCACTTGGTCACAGAGTGTTTAAAGTTAAGAATAATAATCTACAACACGGCAAACAAAATGATCACATGAAAATTGGTACTTTAAAAAGTGACTTGTCACAAAGGATGTACGTTCATGCAAGCTGAATTCATTTGAGTGAAGTATCTTTTATCATCAAAATCAAGCTCCATTGCAATGCTCATCTGTATAGTCAGCAAGACATTACTATGTAATGCTATTATTAGGGTTGTTGACAAGGCTGTTGTCGACAATACTGTCGACAAAGCAATCTTCCTGATTGTCGACAAGCATGGATAAATTGTTGATAAAAACTAGTCGTTAGAGAAAAGCTTAAGATATATGCTTAACATCACAATTATTTACCATGAAATAACCACATGAGTCTTCTTTTTCATTCGTAAGTGGTGCATATTATCTTTCCATTAAAAATTATTCTAATATTCTGATGATGCGTAATTGCGTATTTGGGGTAATATTTTGATGTAAAAAATACACATGACATGGTCTCTGCACTTAATATTTTGATGACTGCTTTGTCAACAACTTGTCATTGTCAGATCTTGAGATTTGATGATTGTTGACAATGTAAATTCTACTTGACAACAGTCCTACATGTTATGTGCAATGATATTTGTATGAGATTTCAACTTAATTTGTTTCTCTCTCTCTCTCTCTCTCTTCACTATTTTAGGTAATGTTTGAGAAGTATAATTTTGCTGGTCTGTACATTGCCATCCAAGCTGTGCTAACTCTGTATGCCCAGGGTAAGTCTGTTCCACTCAGTCTTATGAGTGAAAATTTGAAAATACATAATTGCATAGTGCATCAGAGATATATTTAAATTGTATATCTTAAAAGTCCTAAGATTAGGTATGTTGCTCATGGTGTCACTCAGTCTTTGAGAAATAAGATACATTATTACATAATGCATTAGAGATACATTTAAGAGGGTGTCTCTGGAGTCCTAAGATTGCTCTTTATGACACTCCAGGTTTTGAGTTTTAATTTTCTGATTATACAAAATTTGAATTTTGAAGTAATTCAATTCAGTGGATCAGTGATCTGTTGTTATAAAATACTAAAAATAAAAGAACTGTTAACTGGAAAAAAGTTACTGCCATGATGAATTCTTCAGCCTGAATACTTTGATGAATCTAACTCTAATCCTCTAAGAAGTTCTGAGCAGTGTTTGGCAAATTGTTGTTTGTTTTAAAGTTGGCAGTAAGTAGTATGGGAAAAATTACGGAAAATATATATTTTTTTCCAGCAATTGAATCAATTTGCTATGTTATGTCAGACATGGCTGTATCAAATACCACATGTTGACACAATTATGCACAAACTAGGTATTTTATTGATTGCAATTTTTCACTTCCATGTGTTGGCAATAAAATCTAAGGGACAAGTGCAAGAATTAACTGCCCTATAGACATTTTAACAATGTCTGCATTCAACATTAAACACATGTGACATGATCAATGGCAGCTATTGCAGATGCACCTTCTTGCACTAAACCCTCAAAATACTACTAAATGGGCCTTGTGTGGGGAAATAGTGCTGTCCTGTTTTTCTGACAAAAGCTTGACAACTTGTTTTTCAATCTGACTGTACTTGTTGAACCCTTGTTGATGGTGGTTTACTGTCACTAAATCCTCTCTACTCATTCCAAATTAACTTTTCATCCACCTGTTTTCCTGTTGTGTGTAGGTCTTTTGACAGGTGTAGTAGTAGATTCAGGCGATGGTGTCACACATATCTGTCCTGTATATGAAGGTTTTGCTCTTCCACATCTCACAAGACGGCTTGACATTGCCGGTAGAGACATCACTAGGTATCTAATCAAGGTAAGATATTTGTTTCATTCAATTACAAAAGTGGTTATGTAACTCAGCGGTAACTTGATCACACATCTTTTGGAATGATAGTACATGCTGTACACATTTGTGTGGTAATAATTTTGATTGTGGTTCAAAACTAAATACATGACCCAGTGGACATGGTGATAATCAGCTGGCATGTAACACTTTGATGGCAAATTCCCAGGTTGCTGAGAGGACATTTGTGCAAGTTTCCCAGCAAACACATTTCATAATATTTTCAATTGGGTTGCCAGGATTTTTTTTTAAATGTCAGGTTTTATAAGTAACATTTTCAAAACATTACAATTTTGCTAAAAACATTTGCAACTGATAATTTATAAATGTTATAAAAACTATGCTGACTCATGGTACATGTATGACCAGAACAGACATATCTCCATGTGCATAGGAAGCTGCAGACTTGTTAAAAAGAGGAGTGAATCTTCCGCAGGGTTTGTGGTTCCAAAACAGTTATGCTGTACCGACTATTAACCCGTTTAATAGAGAGAAAATAGAACCATACCAACACTACTATTACTGTACCTTTCAGACACTGTATTTAACCTTGTTATGTAAATTGTTATGCTTTTTACCAAAGATCTTGTAACCATGCACAAATGTGTGATTTTGTGCAAGGATGAACATTAACATCAGAATTGATGATGAAGATATATTTTTATCCTCTAAGAAGTTCTGAGCACTTGGTCACAGAGTGTTAAAAGTTAAGAATAATAACACTGTGCCCAAAATGATCACATGAAAATTGGCACTTTTATGGTTGAAATGTTTTGAGCCTTTTAAAGTGTTTTGAAAATGTATAATTTTATACAAACTTACCTATGTTTACTGGGTTTGGATATCTTTATTGGATGACATTATATAATTGATTCACACTTGCTGTTGTTTTCTTTACAGCTTCTTTTTGTTGAGAGGCTATGCTTTCAATCACTCAGCTGACTTTGAAACAGTTAGAATCATGAAGGAAAAACTATGTTATGTAGGGTAAGTGATCAAGGAGAATTGAACAAAATACAGAAAAGGTTAAGAACTGGAAAGATAGTTACTGCCATGATGAATTCTTCAGCCTGAATACTTTGATGAACCTGACATTAATCCTCTAAGAAGTTCTGAGCAGTGTTCGCTGTCAGCAAATTGTGATCTTTTTAAGTGATGGACCATCAGTATTTTAGAAAGAAATGGGAAATATACTTGTTTTTGTAAGTTGTGTATATAAATTGGTTGACAGAATTGTAATGGATTTGTTCATGGTCTGATTTAGTACTGTATGCTAGGAAAACAGACACATCTTTAACAATAAGTGATTGTTTTAGTCATGCATCACTTCTTTTGTAATTTTGGAGGGTTGTAGTTACATAATTGTTTGCAAATATAGATTAAATCTTGAATTTTGCAACAACTGGACATAAATTCTGTTATATAATCACTTAATCATGTTAACAAAATTAACATTTTGTGGAAAAGACTATTTGGAAAAATCATTAAAAAAATGACCATATATTGAGTAGTTACTGTAACCTTTGACAAATACCTGCCTCATTACTCACCATCTTTATTTCTCATTACAGATATGATGTAGAACAAGAACAGAAATTGGCCACAGAAACAACTGTTTTAGTTGAAAATTACACAGTAAGTGCCCAATACATATACCGTATTCATTCCAATAAGCGCCCAGGGTGCTTAACAAAGTCATTTTGGGTGGGCGCTTATTTTTTACATTGTTTTAGTCATCAATCACCGTCTGAAAGTATTTAGTTACTCACAGTTAGTGCGCCCTCACAAAATGTGTCTATATATTATATTGACAAAATGTTTTTGAGGGCGCACTAACTGTGAGTAAACATGGCGACCGCCGGCAAAAAATACGAATTTGAGACAGAATTACCTCGAACTTGGCCTAAAGGCATTTGCAGGTGGTTATTGTGAAGTATTTTTAATATCTATACATCTGCCACTATGAAATAGCGTCATAATTTAATTTTTATGCACATTTTGGATACTTTTGATGCTCAATTTCCCACATGCATTCATGTAAAGTCACTCGACAGGTAAGCTTACTGGAAGTATTTTGACAACATTGGATGGGCGGTTAATAATTTCATATTGTGTTTGTTGCAAAGTCGCTGGGTGGGCGCTTATTGGGGCATGGGCGGTTATTGGAATGAATACGGTACTCCTTTTAAGGGATATTGAGAGAGCTGTGACTGCGTAATATTTTTGTACAGAAAATCTTTGAATGCCCCTTTAAACAGATATGCCTTTTAAGACTCAAGAGATTGAAAGTAAACATTTCTTTAGGACAAAAGCTATTACGGTAGTTTTGTGCAAGGATGAACTTTAGCGTACATCCGACTTTGTGAAGATAAAGAAGTTCTGAGCACTTAAGTTACAGATTCAGTGTTGAAAACTTTCAACAGGTTTGATTGTGTAGAATTGTATTGTCTGGTAGCTAAATAAATTCAAATAGTGTAAAAGTGCAAAGATATCAAACCACAAACTAATATCTACAGCTGCTTC
This sequence comes from Amphiura filiformis, assembly GCF_039555335.1. Taxonomy (NCBI): domain Eukaryota; kingdom Metazoa; phylum Echinodermata; class Ophiuroidea; order Amphilepidida; family Amphiuridae; genus Amphiura; species Amphiura filiformis. Next base: position 33,536,900 of record NC_092632.1, read on the forward strand.
ACCAACTGGTAAAGTCCAGCATCTAATGAGGGTCACTCGTTCCATGACAGGCGAAACTGCTATGCCCACTTTGTGCGTGTTGCTGGATATTTTTTACATCTTTCACAAAAACGCGAATGCATGCATATTGATTTCACATAAACAAGAAGGCACGCTGATAGATAGGGTTGATAGAATGATTGGCCCTCAAGTATAACAAGAATTGTCATTGAATACAAAGAATGGGGACTTTGCCTTTTGGAGTGTTATCTGCACCTCTTTTTATCTGCGTCCAAACACAAAGAGACTTGCCCAAGCCCTCAGAGTCATTAGAAATTGTGGAAGAGACTTGTATACAGTATCTGGTTCTTAAAAGCACTAAAAATCATTTGTTACCAAGTAAGGATATTCAAGTTGTCAATCTATTCAAGTTGCATGATGATGAAGAAAGGTGTTCTCGGAATTATTACTATTTTATCAAGGTAAATAGATAAAAACACCACTCAAAAGGAAAGATGCACACTTGTTGGATAAGTTGGATACTTTATATAATTAAATTCATTCAAATAGTGTGTATGTGAGCATACTTTACTATTAGTAGATAACTGATGTTAATATTTTTATCTGAGAGACTAAAACATCATGTTACTATTGTGTTACAGCTTCCAGATGGTCGAGTCATCAAAGTCGGTGGTGAACGATTTGAAGCCCCAGAAGCCCTCTTCCAACCACATCTAATCAATGTAGAAGGTGTAGGAATAGCTGAATTGCTCTTCAATACCATCAATGCAGCAGACATAGACACACGACCTGAGTTCTACAAACACATTGTACTGTCAGGTGGATCAACTATGTACCCTGGTTTGCCATCTAGGTTTGAAAGAGAAATCAAGCAGCTTTACCTGGAGAGAGTTCTCAAGGGAGATACAGCCAAACTATCGGTAAGTTGTTCTCCTTAAATATCAGTACTGGCATATGCTTGGACTTTGGAGATTGAAACTAAAATAGCACTTTAGAATAGCACTGGTGCTAGTTTTGTGCAAGGATGAACTTAAACATCACAGACCTTTAGTGAAGATGTATTTTATCCTCTAAGAAGTTCTGAGCACTTAGTCACAGAGTGTAAAAAGCTTTGAAACATGTATAGGTTTGATTGTACAAGTTCACATTTTTTGGTATCTAAACAAACCAAACACCTGTAAGATTTATCAGAATTAAGAATTTTGGTGAGATCTGCAAATTAATTCTTGCAAGATTTTATGTCATTTGAAGTTGAACAACCTAAAAATTTGACGATGTCCTGTAAACGAAAGTGCTTTCATAAGAAGGCTCCCCCCTCCCTGCAACGTAAGTGTGAAATATTGAAAATTCCAACCTCAAAAGATAAACTTTGGTGGATAGTTACACAAGTTTTTTACAAATATAATCAGACTTTTTGCCCCCTCTTAAGGAAAGGGTGTTCATCTATAGGACGTCATCAAAATTTTTCTTTGTTTCCTTGGGAAGTTGACATATGTGACCATCCTCCACAACTGAGCCCGGATGTCGCCAGTGCCACTATTGAGATATGCTCCATCGAACTTAACAATAAACAATAGGAAACAAAGGATTTATTGACTGTTTTATTGATTTTTCACTACTTAAATGTCAAGTACTATAGACATGATATACATCATTTTAAAGCTAATTTCAAGCAGAATATTTTGGTTGAATATCTCAAAAATGATGATTGGCGACTTCAGGGCTCAGTTGTGCTGAGGGGTCACATATTGGCACTGTTATGTTTTGTGGTAATCAAGAGTTAATTACTATGTTTCAATGTTTGTCTTATTTGCCCTTCATTACAGAAATTCAAGATACGCATTGAAGATCCACCCAGGCGTAAGCACATGGTGTTCTTAGGTGGCGCCGTGTTGGCCGAAATCATGAAAGACAAAGACACATTCTGGATGACAAGAGAAGAATATCAAGAAAAAGGCATCAGATGTTTGGAGAAATTAGGTGTTAGTGTGAAATAGATACACCTTGCCCTTGACCCTTCCAACAGACCAGAATTAAGCATACCATAGGTTGACATATTTTGTATGTACATAGACTTATTTTTCATTATAGATATATTATTATTACCCATGGAATGCCATCATGTGGAGTAATTGGTGGGTATTTTGCCAAAGTATCACCAGTTTCACCAGTATAATGTTATCCAATACAGGTATTACAAAAACACTTTTTAGTTTTACATGAAGTTGCTTTACTGGGCTGGAAAAATGTGTTATTCCATTTGAAATCCATTCACCCTTTGGTATGCATGACCATAATCTCCTGCACAGGGGGTTACCTGAATGGCAAGGGTGAAAATAAGAAATGATGAACCAGGGGCTCCTTTTTACACAAAATGGCCCCTGGTTCACTTCATTCAACATGGAACTAGGGGCTACTTCTAATCAACAAGGGGCCAATATTTGTTCTGAATAAGTTCATCATGCATTAATGGCTATGGAATTGAATTTTTGGGTGTAGTGACCAGGGGCCAGTTTCTGAAGAAAAGTGTCCCCTGGTCAGCTTAAATTTAGATGGGACCAGGGGCCATTTGAGGGTTTCTAGGGGCTAAACGGCTCCCGTCTCCCACTTATTTTCACCCTTGCTGAATGGGTGACTCCGTCATTTCTTCCATAGGGGCGTATGGATTTCAAATGAAATAGCCCAATGTTTAAAATTTTCCAGTAAGATGAGCCAGATTTCACTCCATGACTAAAATAATTACCAATAATATCTTATATGTATTTCTTATATGGGGAAACAAAATGTTCCTTCAAATTCCAAAATATCTCTCCAACTCCCATTTTTTTCCTGGGAATGAGCTTCATTTTGTCTAGGCTTGTTTCTGTATGACAACACTTATTTTCTAGCACTTCAGTGAAGCTCTTCATGGTGGGTGCATTCTTTGAGCAAGATGTGCAGAACACTGAAGGGGAAAAGTTCAGTTACTGGTAAATTTTTGTTTTCTTGCACCAAATATATTCTGCAATAAATAAAGTGCACGCACTGCTGTTTTATGGTTTATTTTTAAAGAGCATGTATTTTGATTTCAGCATCAAGTACATTTTGACTACATTATGAAATTGTTAGATTTCTTGTGAAAATAGTTTGAGAGATGAAATGAATAATAAAGACTCTCTTAACAAATAATGTATATCATGTATATTAAGAAGCCTTTTTAACAGTGAAAGAAACTTAGTGGTCAAAATTTCTTGATATGAACACAGTATGCATGCATAATATTGAATGGCACCATTTGCAGCTTTGGCTAATCACTGTGAGGTCCTTCACTTGAAGGTCCTGCTATAATAGATTCCATATTATATTGGAGTGTTGGGGAGGGGAGGGCATTGTACCTTGACTGCTGCCTGAATTAGAAAACATAGGAAAACTATTGCTCATTTGAATAGGTAATTTGTACAAAACAGGTTACTCCAAATGAATGTGGAATGTATCGGTCAATGTATAATAAACGGTAACCGAGGCAGGTAAAGGGAGAAACTGGTATGGGCAATTGGATGAACACAATGTGGCGAATGTTTGTGTTCACTCATATGACAATGCGTCCACAGGGAGGTTACAGCACATAGCAGATGTGTGCAATTTATGCACACGTCTAAAATGGCATGTTGCCCACATTCAATTGCCACATCGGAATGTAATTGTCATCTGGGATAGTCATAGTATAGCCTAGTATGACTGAGCTATGTATGGTCCATGATGGCGTTCCACAGTGTGTACTCTTATCATGGTATGTTAACACTGGTCAATGTAGAGGCATATATGAGTCTGATTTATACCACAATTTGAGCATTGTAATCCCAGGAAAATGTCTCCATTTGGGCAAAGTTCTCTAACAATAATTCAGACCAACTTTGATCATTCATCTTTAAATGGCCAATATCTAATGACATAATACTGACTTTGTATGTAGTTGATACTAAGAAAATCCTACATTATGAGAACGTCAACTTGGGAGGATACAAAGTCATGCTTAACACCATAAAGCTTTTATAGGCCACCATATTAGCCTGTATTATGTTTGATGTACAACTCTACTTATTTATATCATATTGAAACTCTAGTTACCTAAACAGCATTTGTAACCATTAACTACAAAGAGGCAATTTTGGCAGAACCTTTCAATGAACAATAAAAAACAAAGGATTTCTCAACATATTTGTTGATTTTTTTACTACCTTCCTAACAAGCAATATGGACATGCAATATATCATTGTAAATTCTGATATATCGAAAAGTGGAAATGCCAACTTTACAGCCCATTTTGGTGGATGGTCACATTTAAGACATGACCGAGTTGTCCTAATGGGTTCAAATTGTTCTATGGTTGTAATATGACTTGCACTATGGATCAGTTAAACACTAATGATGATATTAAAGTGGTGTCAATGGCATTATTTCCATGACACAAGAAAAATAAAATTTGCATCCCCCTTAATTAAATGGAGAAAACAAAATCCATGAGAAATAAGGGTTCTATTGAACAGGACCATTTTTATATGTCAAATGTAATGTGGGATTTAGAGGGGGTTATAATGATAATGGGATGTTAGATTTAAATGCATGCTGTAGGTACTTAACTTGTACTGTTCATATGAGGACACCTGTAAACTATTGAATATAGTTTACATAGAACTTGAGAAAATAATGGTTTCAAGTGAATTAATATATTATATGATTTATGTAAAGAATCATTTGTGTACAGATATTTTAGTTTGAAATTATATAATGAAAAAAGGATGAAATGCCGTCTTCAATTTCAAACCAGGTGATGCTTATTAAAGGAATTGTAAAGCTGGATTTCGGACTTTTGAGGTGGATATAGTGCTACAGTTTGAGAGAGTATGCCTCAGTAGGGCTTTTCATAGGTGCATTTGGATAATCAATATTCACTATAAATGGCACATGTACTATTCAGCAAGGTCCTTCAGCACTCTGTCGATTTGGAGCTGTTAACAGCGGTAACACAGAAGGGCGGTTCTGATTGGCTATTCGCCAGGAACTTGATATCCAGAACTTGGCCATAGCCAGTATCGCGGCGCAAAATGCTACTCAATAATTTTGATCACTTTACTACCCAATTTTTGAAATGTGAAGCAATTTTATGCCATTGACTTATACAGTGAGGTGTGCCAATGTAACAAAAAAAGTATTGCAGGCTGATAATGCTACCCATAAAAATGTCTTGCATCCAACAGAACAGTTGAGATGAAAGTGAGCCAGTTGCTTCATATGGAAAGCCCTCTGAGTGTACTAAAAGGAATGTAAATATTTTCGTAAAGGCTGTATGAGATCCAGGGACATTGCATATTGACAAGGAATGCTGGGTCTTTCTGACTCTTCCAATTTCAGAAGCTGGATATCTTCAAGATGTTGCTTTTCATGACATCAATAATTATAGCACCCCGTAATAGTACAATTTACAATATAACCAAATATTCTGACTTTTATAATATGATTTGGTGAGCACACAATGCATGTGAAATTTATTTGAGACTGACAAATTACTAATTAAATGGGTCATAGATAGTCTTGCATTGGAATATTAGATAACTTCAGGTAATTACTCTACATTTTTGGTACATATTATTCCTTGTGTCAGAACTGCATATCCAGATCTGATATATTTGACCATTTCTAGTGAGTGTTTAAAATGGTGAGGTATGCAATATTTTACACAATGATAATCATGATATGACTGTAGAAATGTGTTCTGCTGGTAAGCTTTACTTGGACAGAAGTGTGCAAAAATTTGCACTTTAAAAACTAAAATGGGATAAAATGAGGTCCATTTTGGCCTAAATCAGGCCCAAAGTAAGATGAACAGCAAAAATTCTGTGGTCAATTTTGTCCTGGTATTATTTGGAGCTGCTCCTGAGCATTTCACCACTGGATGTGCATGATCCAATTCAATTCAAATCAGTCAAAAGAGCTTTGACATTTAGGCACATTTTGCAGTCAAGCTACTGAAGAATCCTTTATAGTTTTTAAAAGTTATTTAAATACAAGACAACGTCTTGAATTAATGATAGAACCAGCATTCATGTCATGATTTCTACTTTTTATAATCCATTCTCAAGTACACATTGCTTGTATTAAATAATGAAGTTTTTTGTACCCTTTCACAGCATTTTGACCAATGCTTTGAAAGAACAGCACTTTCATTTCATAAAAGCTAAATAGCACACTTGGGAGCATTGTTTTTTTTATAAATTGCAATCAAATAATAAAATATTAAACAAAAAGTGACAAGTGTTGAATTGCATTATTATTGTCTGCTAGTGCAAACTATCCACAAATGAAGACAAGAAGTACAGGAAGATGTACCTTTTAATTTTACTGAATTTTTTGTTGTTGTTAATTTGATTATTTCCCAATATGACATTCATTTAAAATTGCCTGACTTGGAGAAAATTTACACAGGTTATGTCAACAGAAGTGATGTGACAAAAGTGAGTAGCCAGAGAAAGATGCCTCCCAGTGTGATATCTTGCCTCTGCCCCGTGTGCGTGGAATGCTGGCTACTGTGATATTTTGGACCATTTTCGTCAAACTATGCCCCTTGAAAGTTGCTTTACCCCCTGCCTGTGTGTCAGCTTTATTTTGCCTCAATATTTGAGTGCAAACACCACTAGGTCATACTCCCTTCGACCCGCCTTAAGCAACACTTAATTTGCCTGAAACTACTTCAGGACTTCCTGCACCAATGTCTTCAATTATTCTGATCATAAGATAACCGAAACACTTCTTATGATCATCGTTTTATTTTCAAACTGAATACATTGTCGATTTCAATTGTATTCAAGTCTTTTTAAAACTCAGAGGAAGGGGTATGAACGTTTGGACAGTATTTATTGTGGGACATTAGAGCACATCAGACATATCGAATTGCATTCTGAATACGAAGAATGGCCTTCTGATATCAAATAATTTTGATTTTTTAAAATTCGCAATGTATATGTAATACACATTTTATGGCAAATCATTGAAACTTGATATTTTGATATTTAACAGTACTGGAAGTATACTTTATAAATCGGATGATTTCTACCTAAAATGTATGTAGGTGGGATGAAAAGCCGATGATCAATTGAAAATTTTGACCTTTCGTATTGAAGATATGGATTTTTTCCCAAAACATCAAAAAAATGAGGTCTTTTGGGGAAAAAAAATCCATATCTTCAATATGAATGGTCAAAATTTTCAATTGATCGTCGGCTTTTCCTCCCAGCTACATAGGCCTACACTTTAAGACTATATCATTAAATTTATAAAATTTACTTCGAGGACTGTTATATCTCCAAAATGTGAAAAATATCAAATTTTAATCATTTGTCATCAAATTTGTATTATATCGTGAATTTCATAAAATGAAAATTATTTGATATCAGAAAGACATTCTTTGTATTCAGAATGCAATTCGATAGGTCTGATGTGCTCTCATGTCCCACAAAAAATGCTGTCGAAACGCTCAAAACGCTCATTCCAGTTCCCTTAAGGGCTGGGGTATGAACGTTTGGACAGTATTTATTGTGGGACATTAGAGCACATCAGACATATCGAATTGCATTCTGAATACGAAGAATGTCATTCTGATATCAAATAATTTTGATTTTTGAAATTCGCAATTTAATACAAATTTTATGGCAAATCATTAAAAATTGATATTTTTGATATTTAACAGTACTTGAAGTTAACTTTATAAATCTGATGATTTATACTTAAAGTGTATGTAGGTGGGATGAAAAGCCGACGATCAATTGAAAATTTTGACTTTTCGTATTGAAGATATGGATTTTTTTCCCAAAACACCAAAAAAAAAATTAGGTCTTTTTGAGAAAAAAAAGCCATATCTTCAATATGAAAGGTCAAAATTTTCAATTGACCGTCGGCTTTTCCTCCCTGCTTCATACACTTTAAGAATATGTCATCAGATTTATATAATTTACTTCGAGGACTGTTATATATCAAAAATTTGAAAAATATCAAATTTTTATAATTTGTCATAAAATTTGTATTATATTGTGATTTTCAAAAAATGAAAATTATTTGATATCAGAAAGACATGCTTCGTATTCAGAATGCAATTCGATAGGTCTGAGGTGCTCTCATGTCCCACAAAAAATACTGTCGAAACGCAATAAACGCTCATTTTAGATCCCTTAAGTGTGTTGGAGTTGAATCCTATTCGAGCAGTCTCCTCAGCCAGACAGTTATAAATAAGAGCCTTGTGGTTTTATTCATGACCAGTTACGTGAAGTCAAATATTTGAAAAAAAAACCCGAATTTCTAGATTTAAGTTATTTTAATAAAAATTTTATGTTTGGTGTTTAAAACACCAAACATGCAACAAAATTGTGTTTCTAGCGCAACATGAAGAAAATGTCATATCTTCACACGCCTGACACGTGTGAGTGACTGTTATAGCGCCCTCTAAAAAGTTTGGAAAGTTTGTCGACTCGTTCATTCTGATCGCGGGGGTGTCATGATTCACTGGTATAGAGTGATATACTGTTAGGTGGGTGGGTAGACTCAATAATCAATTTATAAATCCCATCGGATAGTTTTATGATAAGAAATCGGGATCAATTAATTAGAAAACAATGACAAATGGTTATTCACGAGCGTTAAATAGATAATAAATAGCTAATAATAGATTTCAAGCCACACAAAATTAGGCGCTTCAGATCCACCTTCGAAATTAAATGATGAGAAATGTCAGAGGGAATTCATTCATTATACCAGCTTGTGGTGGTGTGTATAGGTAGTCAAATATCTTCGAAATAGTTATCGTGTGGTTATAGGTCGTTGCTAGTATGTTAATTACATTAATGTATTCATAACTTTGTCATGTAAAGTTGTAACCCCTTCAGGCTGATAATTCGGGCTGAGTAATATCTGATATGAACTTCGAATGGTCTCTCCCTGCAGTCTCCACGTTACCAGGAGCATTTTGGGCTTGATTGGCTAAGTTTACTGCCAAATAGGCCTATATAATAACCATAGAAAGCATAGGCCTACATAAATAAGCTGACATGCTATGCGTGTATACTCATACATTCTTGGAGAATTTCCCAGTATCTATTTTAGTCTTCACCTTTCAGCCAAGACTTTCTACCACAGGAAACGGTAGACCATTTACGCCCCGCCACACGACGATCAGCCTTTCCGCTCGTCGTATCAAATTAACCCAGAGGGCAGGCGCACGAAAGCACTGATGGGGCGAGCTTAGTGGCGACTGGATACCATCAAGCTATATAGTGCTCCGTAGTTTACTAACAGCATTCACCGTTCAGGATTAACTGCAGACAACATGTGTAACCCGACTGTGAAGATAACTTATACCTGCAAGAAAGCTAGTTTATCATCTTACTGAATGAATGGATGCCAACCAGCCAACACCCAAATTGGAATAATATATTATAAGCTGAGCTATTGTCATTATTATACTGCAAAGAGTTACTGCTCTAAGGAGCCAGCCGAAAATCAAAGAAACAAGAAAACAGTTCATCTGTTTTCTTGTTTGGAGTTAAGTACTTGAGTGCAATGATCCCAAAGATGCCACGACTGTTTTCTTCGTCTTTGTCGTCGTCGTCGCCATCGTCGTCGTCAACGTCATATACGTACAGTTTTATCATGTCTAAACGGATGTTACCATTTTACACATATTGTTCATATATTTTTATTGGATTCAACTGTCTTACAAATCACTTTGGGAAACCAGTGCAAATTAGATTTTCAACAGTACGAAAAGCGGCGCATTGCCGCAATCAAGGGGCAAATTTTGAGCAAACTTGGTCTAACTGCTCCACCACCAGACGAAGGTCCCGACGAAGTACCGAGGGATGTAATAGAGGCTTTTAATGATACAGTACGACTTTTGGAACAAAAATATATTGAACAAAATACAGCTTGTGAAGCTCAGAGGACTGCTGACTTTTTCGCCAAAGTGCCTATTTTGTACCACACACAACCAGATTGGCGTGGGCCAGGTAGGTATAGTGAATTGAATTGATGGAGTCTACAGTCATATGACCTGTGTGACTCTGTGAACCCCACGAGATGGGGAGAGAAAGAGGCAAAAGTTGGGGTTGTAATCATTGCATTAAAATACAGGGTGTTTAAAAAATTGACAAAGTCATGAAAGTGAAACAATCGAACATGAGAATGAGTTATCGGGTGTTTTTTTTTCCTGCACTACATTTAACCACATGTAACGGGATATTGTTAACGGTTTCATGGATTTCCAGGAATGGCATGGATTCTGCTCGTGTTATAGATATTATGCCATCTGGTATGTTCATAAGCTGGCCATACCGGGGACACGTGCACATGAACAAGACATCAAAAGAGTCATTGACAATAGTAACATTTTAAATTATATTCACTACAGCATGTCCTGCAGAATGAAGGCACATGTTGGGAAGAATATAAATTGACAAACTTGCCGCGATAAGATTAAACAACATCAGTAAATGTCAAGAAGTGAAGTGCGAATCATTCATCCGTCATTTTATGTCTTTCGTTTTTAATTTTATTTTCAATTTTTGATACCAATCTAATTAAAATGGTTGATTGCATTAAAACGTGCAGCCAATGCAATGAATGAACTCGCGAGTCGACATGCATGTAGCAAACACCTTAATGATACGGGAAATTTACTCTGGAAGTGAACAAGTCGGTCAACTACTTCCGTTGACAAACAAAATCACACCAAAATCATATTAGTATTTCACACACTTTAAGATACCATCTTCTCGCTACCCCTGAAAAACACTTGAAACCATCTTTGGCACAGACAGATAATTCGTTGATCTTATTCCCACGACTTGGTTGATCATCATAACAATATAGGGCAAAAGGGCCAGAAACTACTAAATCATATGGGACTGCCACTATGCTACATGTACAGATCATCCTGTTTTGGGGTAAATAAATACATGTTCACTCATTTTGAATACACTGAAGTTGTAGTTTCTAGGCCTTGTTTTGACATCTTCTGTTGATTTTTGCCAAATGCTATGTATAGGGTTCCCCTATACCACGTACGGTTACCATGGTTACGGTACCATTTGTAATTCATCATTTGTATAAATTGTAATACTCAAGTCTTCCAGGAAAAAAATAAATACCAATATCATGAATATGAAAAAGCAAACTAAAAAACAAAAAATTAACAAATAATTATAGGCCTGCAGCTTACTTTGTATGAAACTGCTTTAAAATGAAATGGTATTTAAATAATTAATAATGAGACCCGTTCCTTCATGCCCATAACCTTTTTCCAATGGCTTTGCAAACCATGTGCTTTAAAATATCTGATCGCCTGATAGAAATTGAAAAGCTGTTGGAGGAAACTAGAGCAAGGTTTTATCACTGGAATAGTAAGTAAATTACTATACTATATATACCATCACGATTGACGAGTGAGTGAGTGGAGTAAAGTTGTCCTGTCTGGTATTCGTGTCTGAAATACCAAAGGGTCTTCTGCCTGCATGTGATCAGTCCTATCGAATGATAGTCCTCAAAACACTCAAATTATATATTTAATTTGATTAACATAGACCTACATAATTACTATGGATATGTACTTCTAATGTCAATTATGTGGCGTTTAAAATTTGGATTTGCATTTTGGTTACTTTGTTTTTTGTTGCATTAAAATGAAAAAGTTACAAATCAATCAAATAGATTCTGCCGACAAGAGACTCCTTTCATTATGACTGTTTGCTTTGTACAACACGTCAGTAATTTCTGTGCAATCGATTAGAGAAATTAAAATAGGTAACATTGACCTTTAAGCGAAAATTAGCATCCGGCGGCATTTGAACATTAACGTTATCATGGAAGTGTCATGGTTTTATAATCACGATTGTATCGTGTTTATCTCAAAAGCCTCGGACGAATAATGTCCTTAAAAGTTTACCGTATTTCAGAAGTGACGAAATTTTGCTATGTGCACATGCATCAGTGAATTGTTTTATCGTTGTCGCTCACTTTTCTCTCTTAGGCCTGCCTAAAGGAGCATTTCGTGATCCACTTTTCTAAAAAAAAAACCTTTCTTATTCCGTGCTGAAAAAATTCTTGCATATTTAATAGTTCGTTTAGCAGAAATACTGTCAAATTTGTATTTACCTTTAATATAACGACGTTTGCACAGTATTTTTTGTTGGACCAGAGTGAGAGTAATGGCATTCTGAATACGAGGAATGTCCTTTCTGGTTTTTTAATTCGCGATTATGGCAAATTATTAAAAATGTGCATTTTTTATATTTTCGATCGAAGTAAACTATGTCCCATATCCCTACGATCGGCTTTAAAACCACATGACCAGAAACCCTTCCTGACACTTGAAGTTGTAGCTTATTTCATAATCTTTGGCAACAAATAAAAAATAAATAAAGAAGAGATAAAAATTGACTGAAATCGTACATTATGACTTTAAGGTTATACGGTACACCATGCATATATAGTATTATGCAAGTTGCAATTATTATTTTTTATTCATACTAACTTAGGTAAAACCTGTTAAAGTGGCCTACATATTAACATAAAAAAAGTCAAAAGGGTATTTTTCTATCTGTTTAATTTAGTTTTTAAAGGCCTACATCATAGTTTTGCTCTGATCTGCTTTTGACCGGGAGTCAACTTTTGAGCCCAAATTGTGAGTTGAGATGTTTGATGGTTAAATATTTGCGTTGTACTTTCATACAATGTTGAACAAAGTTGTATGGGTTAACATAGAGGTCACGTTTACATTCATACCTGTTGTGGGCCCGCGATTAGGCCCATACGAGCGGATTGGTATTGAACTTGTTCATTATTTTCAGCTGTTCAATATCTGTCCCGTACCTCATGATCCCCGTTTATATTCTGGTGAACTCATTATGTCAAACTCGGCACGGCCGCCAGACGTTTGTTCCCGCGAGAAAACCTAAACTTTTCCTCGGGGTTTATCTGTATTCACATTGCTATGCCAGTTGACTTTCAAAACAAAATACAATTTCAAATGTGCACGCGATCTTCACCAACTAATTGTTTCCGAAAAATAATGTAAAAAATCACGTGATAAAACTTTCCACCAATTAGGTCAACGTTTGATGTACAATGTACTGCATTCCCGACTGCATTCCATATTTTATGATATGAGATATGACGTCCTTCTCAAAGATGTTAAAGTGATTCTGATGAACAGGGCTGGATATAACACATGATCAGGTCGGGCCCGAGGTCCCAAGATCCCGTGCAGGGAAGATAAAACGATACAAACAACAAATGATTAAAAAAAGGAAAGTGTGAAAATTTAATGAAGCACTGGTGAATGATCAATTGATATAAAATACAGGTACAGGAATGGAGGAGGAGTAACACATGTTTGTGAATAGCCAGGGCTCCTAAATTATAGTCTCTCCCAGATGAAAAGATAAATCCGATCGTGATTTTCATATACGACCGAATTGTTGTGCTTCATTGCTGCATGCTGTAGCAGGTAAATCTGCAATTTTAGAACAGGGAACCGAAATACACATTATGGACCAAAATGGTCTCGTATCCAAATCTTGATGGTTGGCATAATAGTTCAATAACCTCTATATCTTTACACAAAATTTGACCTCAAGTTGTGGAGAATAGTTTCTGTCTCCAATACATTCAAAGATCAAAGGTCATTTGATGGGTGTACAAGGATATTGTGTTTAAGGAACTATGCCTTGGTAGGTGAGCATAATTTTATGAGATCCTTGGTAAAATTGGTATGGTAGGCCTATATAAAACCGTACTATTAAACAACGGTTTAACCCAAATATTACTCACGTCACTTTTGAGAAATGACAATCGGGTAAAATGAAAAGATTAGGCCTAGAATGTGTTTGAAGCCTATAGAACGACGCTTTGTTCAAAATGTGGCAAAAAACCTTAATTTCCACGATGTGGCCTACATTTATAATGTTAGCAGACGGTAAATAACAGCTTGACAAAAACATGTTTGTACTGAATCCAAAATGGCCAAACCTAATAAAGACCTGCAGACAGTGCCAGCACGTAACTTTCTCCGAATACAAAAATATTGCTGAGTGCATCAAATGGTGGGTTTCATATTAGCATTGAATATTATATTTAGTGTCGTCCTTTTACGGACAAATTTTGAATTATATTATTGAATGCAATGCATGATGTCCTTTCCAGGAGTTGAAGATGTATGCCTACGTCAAAACTCAAAATGATTTAAGTTAATATTCTAACTGACCACTATGCTTTGTCAGCTCAGTAGGCCTACATTTGATCTTCTCTTTTATAATGCAATTCAGGGCCGGATTTACCATTAGAGCACAGGGCCAAAATTGCCCTGCATCTTCCTCTTTTTGCCCGAAAAGCACCATATTTTGAGCCCAAATAGGGTAAAATTGCACAATTTTGCGCGGTTCGCGCGCACTGGTTCGTTATGTAGCAAAATTCAGCTTTATTTTGGGCCAAAATAGTCTGCAGTCGATTTTTTTTTGCGCCCAAATGTCCTAGTAAAAGCAATGCTTGTTTCCCTCTAAATTGTAATACTCCCGCCGCCACTGTCGATCTTATACCTAAAACCAAAACGTGGGCTAATTGAGCATTAAGCGCACATGCCTTCCTGATGGCGAGTTTGGGGCCCTCCAATATGGCTCTGGCCCAGGGCCCCAAAAATTGAATCCGGCCCTGATGCAATTACAACATTTTCCCATTAAGAAAACCCAACATCACCAACGCACAATCACACCGAAATGATATGCTTTTATGCCAATTAAAAATTAGCAAAAATTAATTAATTTTTGCGCAACCTGTTGCTCAACTGTTGCTTTGTGAAAGGCAAAATACAATAGTATTTTTAAAAGTTTTTGTAGATCCTATAGGCCTACTTCCGTGCTACACATGGTTTCGTCTAGAAGAAAAAGTATAGCCCCTATATGTAGTACTGATATCGATTGACAAGATATAGATAAATAGGCAAAAATGAATAATAATGATGAGAACCATCATGTTGACAAAAAAATGTGCTGATTTCATTGCTCGTCGAGACGTCTGCTAGCCTAGGGTCAAATGCAGGTTCAGATGTCACGTGATTTCATCATGTTTTGAATCGGTTAATTTCATCCTTAATTTCTCCGGGAATTTCTCCCGGGTGTTTTGCACAATGATGTGAATCACCACAAGCAGACTTTATTAACATGATTAATGAATGATGAATTTGGGAAGGAAGGAACTCATCGCAAAAGAGTTCAAAACCCCGAGAGTCGTAATTGTTACGCTGGTTTCCGTCAAGTGGCCCAGATTGACTGAACTTCCCTCAGATCGGGTGTTTGTGATGTTCTACATGTTTATTCATTAACAATTTTAAAACATTTTTATTTTTCCGCTGAACTTTCAATACTCTTCAGCGAAATTGACACAATGAGCCCAAACTCTTTTCTACAATGCAAACTAAATATAACTTGTCTTGCAGACGATTGCAATGGTATAAATGCTGAAAAGCACGAAAAAACGTGTTGGTAATTTATATAAGCTCCATTCAAATAACTCACCAAACATTCAACAAAACATGACATCTTTTCACTTTAAGGGTTAGCAGTTAGCACACATTCTCCCGAGCTCCTTACAAAAATGCACAAATCTGATTTTGGATGATTTTGTTAGATTTCTTGATTTAGCCAATCACTTGTGATCCCTGCTTGTGTAAGTGTATATGTGTTGTACATTAATATAAGGCCCTATTCATACTTCTATTCGACGTCGTA
>NC_092632.1:36551999-36591838 GCF_039555335.1 Amphiura filiformis
TTTCAGAGATGAAACTCTGTACAGACTACATCTTGGCAGCTATACATTTGCCTTGCACCCTCAGATTTTGGTTTAAGTAAATTTGGTTATCAGAAGTACATTCTTCATCCAGACACATTTCTAGCACACTTAATTTTCCACATCTAGATCTAAATCCTTGGTTGCATGCCATCAGCTTCTATTCTCTTGGTACTAAGCGGAGACAGATACCTTCTTTTGGATAAATGGATTTTCCCGTTCCAAAATTGGCAATATCACTGAGATCCTGTATAAAGAGAGAAACAAATCTAGATGTCAAATGTTGGCTGAGAGTAAAATTTAACATTTCTTAATAATTATGAGTACAATGGTAAGACAATTTTTTCTTGAGGTGAAATATGGAAAAGTTCATATTTCAAAGAGGTAAAATGGAACAGTTCATATTTCACCTCATGGAAATATTTTTTCCATTCAACTAATAAAAACATTCAATATTTGTTTAATATAACTCATATATAAATTTATTTCCTTCGACTCAATTTCAATTTTATAACATTGAGTACAACAGAACTTTGTAATCAATAACAAAAAGATTCTTCAGTGAATTCATGTGAAAAGTGATTTTGGCCTTGAATCTTTCAGATTTGTATCACTCACAAGACTTAATATTACGAGTGATG
This sequence comes from Amphiura filiformis, assembly GCF_039555335.1. Taxonomy (NCBI): domain Eukaryota; kingdom Metazoa; phylum Echinodermata; class Ophiuroidea; order Amphilepidida; family Amphiuridae; genus Amphiura; species Amphiura filiformis. Next base: position 36,552,659 of record NC_092632.1, read on the forward strand.
GTTGACTGAAACATCGTTTTGTAAATGTACACAAGCATGTACATAATTAGCACTTTCTTGACAAAATATTATTTATAATTACCGGTGTTACAGGGTCCAATTCAAAGCTATACTTCTGCATCATACGTATCAGACCAATCTTGCCCTCCAAGTTAGCAAACCGCATTGCCACACATTGCCTGGGTCCAGCACCAAATGGCATGAAGGCACATGGATGACGTGATTCTTTGGCTTCTTTACTGAAACTATAGATGGGGGAAAAGAAAAAATGGTGTGAGAGAGAGAGAGGAGATAACAGAGATTTGGAAAATTATATTAAAGGAATAATATGCGATTTGTTTCATTATCACATTATGTTCCCTTTTAGTTTTGTGCAGAACAAATGAGGTAAAACAAAGAAATATGCTGTCTATAGTGCCTTCATCAATGTGTATCAGTTCTATAACACACATAGTAGTAAGGTTCAAGGTTCTGGACATTTCATGTTTGTTTTCAGTTTGATTAGGGAAAATAAAAAGGGGTGCATTCTGCATTGGACTTTAAAATCTTTGCAAAGTTTGAGACACACTTTTTTTGCATAATATATGCATAGTTATCGAGTAAATCTTGGCCGAAAATCCTTGCCAAATACATTTACACATGCTGGAGCATGGTCAAGTGAGATTAACCTTGTTTAACAACCCATGGATCATGGAGCATGGCCTAGCAAGATCACAAAACTTCCAGTGAGCGGAAACCAGCTTGGCTGGTTTGGGGAAATCACCCTGGACATCATTATCATTCACTGTTAATAAATTTGAGCATAAATCTACGCAATAAATCTTCAAATTAAAGAGGTAAAAACCAAACATATGAAACTATTATGAAGATTTTATTTTATGATTGAAGAATTCATCACTATTGGCCAAATTGATTGTAGAACTTGGCCAAAATTACTACTGGGCTTATACCCAAGTGCACCCTAGTTTCTAGAATATTTAGGGGTGGGCTTTAGCCGGGCATATACTTGAGTAATTACGTTATTAATATTTTCCCCCCATTTTTTTATACTTTTTTCCATGGCAGTTCTTCGCAGGACATTTGAAATGCAATGGTAGGCCAGATTTCACCCACTGGATGTCTGTTAATAAACCCTAGCCTATGACCTACCAACATGTTTAAACAAATGGTCTGAATACTCAAAATAAAGTGCCATTTGAAAATAAACCATTTCTGTGTAGTATGTAAACCTAGAAAAACAAGAAACAAACACAAAACAATAAAAAATAATAACCACATATTTGGTTAATATACTATTTAACTTACTTCTCTGGATTAAATGTTTGTGGGTCAGACCAATACTCCGGATTATGATGGATATCCCAGGTATTGATGTTCAGGTACTGCCCATTAGGTATCGTTTTCCCATTGCATGTGAATTCTTGGTTGCAGATTCTTTCCAGCCTATATAAAGAAAATCAACAAATTCTTTGTAAAAAAAAAAAAGCTACTTTCCACTGAGGGGTGAAATCAAAACCTCGACCGGCGGTCAACTGCGGTTCGGTGGTTCCGCCAACCGTTGGTTGACCGCCTGTCGAGTTTTGATTTCGTCCCTAAGTTAACTTTCATAGACAAGGGGCAATAGTCTACAGGTCTTTTAAGGACCACTCAACTTTCAGTGGATAAGGGGAAATTCACTGTTACAGCTCTTTTCAGAGCCAAAGATTCTTCGGTAAGAAAGGGGCACCTTCTATTAAAGCCAAAATGTGGGATTTGCATAAAGAACAGGTTCCTATTTAAATGTTAGTTTTCACTGATCACATTGTCCCCTTTTAATTGTGAGCCAAACAAAATGAGGTAAAACAAAGAAAACTGCCATTTCATTCCATGCTTACAATGTGTGTATCAGCTCGGCGATCATATTATTATCATGAATATTGGTGTAGCTTCACACAGCTAGGATGACCAAACAAGACGTAAGACGAATAGCGATATGCACAAAGTTTGCATGTCAAGACGTTAGATGAATAGCCATATGCACACAATTTATACGTCATTGATTCAATAATACACATATACACGATGTGTTTAGCCACCACTCTATTGGTGAACTCTGAAGAAAACCTGAGATCTCCGGTTTTAATATAAATACTTAAATTATACTGTAATTAAAGCATTTCAGGCTTAGTCTTCACATGGTATTTTAGTACACCATTAGGCTTTACAATCATGAAAAAAGTAGAAATCCAACAAAAATTAAGGGTGTTGCTGAGGAGCAAAATCACACATTATAGCTTTAACAACTCTTTTCAGAGCCACCAACCTGTAAGTGGATATTAGGCAGTCTACTTGAATGGCTCTTAACAGTCAGGACAATCAGAAACTTTAGGCATACTAATACATGTAGCCAACACTAGTATAGGCTTACGTAGTATGCCAAATATTCTAGGTTACCTTATTGAAATGTATTAAAAATATATCTTACGCAAATGCAAAGGGCCACATTCGCTGTGATTCACACCAAACTTGATCCAAATACTCCATCTTGAAAACGGCATCATAGCTTACAGGTTCCCCTTCAGAAGTCATCTCATCCACTTCTTCCTGTAGTCTTTTCTGTACATCTGGATACTTAGCTATGGCATATGATGCAAATGCCATGGTACTAGACACTGTTTCATAGCCAGCAAAAAAGAACAACAAGCTCTGAAAGATAAAGATCACAAGCGCAAAGAATATTTGATCAAGAAGGAAGTTAAGCTGCTAAAATAATAATAGAGGTTATCCACTTTACTCATGTGTGACTTCTAACCAAAGGCGCTGGTTCCCGTAGTATTCCTCATTCAAACCAATTCACTGCACGACCTCGGAGATATATGCATGGCTTTTGAAACAGTCATGGTTGCACATGCAGGTACTTCTTTTGAAAGTCCTAAACAAGGTATAGCAGTCACTGATAGGATATGCAGCTTATAGAACACGGATAACCTCTATAGTTCCCAGACATGATATTTGAGTTCCCATTGTGTAAGAGGTATATTTTCATTAGTAATTATTTAAACTTATGATCTCAACACAAAATTACCTTTATCTGGAGACCGACAATTTGAGGTAACATCAACTTGAGTTGATATCATATCAAGTTGATATCATAAGTTAAAATAATTAATTATGAAGTCTACCAAACAAGAACTTTCATGCAGGTATTTTCTTCTTTGGGCCATCTTTATCACCAGACATATGATACTTGTGTTTTATCTTACCTGTCCTATGAGTTCCCTTTGTGTGAGAGGTATCTTCTTCTTTGGGTCATCTTTATCACCAGACATGATACTTGTGTTTTATTTTACCTGTCCTATGAGTTCCCTTTGTGTCAGAGGTATCTTCATCTTTGGGCCATCTTTATCACCAGACATGATACTTGTGTTTTATCTTACCTGTCCTATGAGTTCAGCTTGTGTGAGAGGTATTTTCTTCTTTTGGTTATCTTTTACGGAATCATCTCCTCCTGTTTCTGCGGCATCCATCATTAACTGAAGAAAATCCTTCTTCTGCAAAAAAATTCCATGTTTCAAATAAGCTTAATTATAAATAAGTTACCTACAATAAAGTTCCTCAATGATAGAAAATGCATATCATTATTCATGATTTTTTTAGGGGGGCACTAAAATTAAACCAGTTTAATGTTGCAAAAATACTGAAATACAAATTTCACAACCATGGTCAATGTACTTAACCCCATGAGAACTACCTGCTGATTGGCCAAAATGAATATTGTGTCCAATTTTGAACCAATCAAGGAGGGTATTTATTAGATAATCTGCAAATGCAAGTTTGACCATAAATAGTTTAAAGCCTAGTCATAAACTAGCAATTGAAATGAGCATTATCAACCAATCAGAAATGCTGTTAGATGACCAGGGGGTTAAGGTAGCAGACGACACTGAGGATAGCAATTTACACTTACAGAATGATTTATTTGTTTTATGAAAACAGACATGAGATATAATGAGAAAATCATTTGCCCATAATTTGATTGTTTGTGCAGAATATATTTATACAAAAATTACTAAATAATCCCCATAAAACCCTCATGTGACTGATTGCTGTAACACATACCCCAGTTCCTCCACTCTCTGTTCTTAATTCAATGGCTTTTCTGACACAATTAGCAAAGAAATCCAAGTGTTTCAGCGGTACCAAATCAAACATACTGAATTTGTTGAGAAGTGGTGATAGGAATGGAAACAACACTGCAAGTAAAAAGGTGATAAGAAAAAGTTGAGAATTAATCTTATCAAATCCACAAGCATTAATACTCATATAGGCCTACTTCACCAATTGTTCACACCTATCTGAGCCAATGCGCACATCGTTTATCATTGAACATCATAACTGCGCATTGCAAGTCTGCATGATGTCAAATGACGACATCTCAGGTGTACTTGAGGCTTATGGGATTTACCGAAAGGTCAATTAAAGAAAATGTCCCTAGGAGAAGCCCCTTCTTCCAACGCAACTATGATTAGTAATGTCTAGAAAGAGAGACTCAGTATGTAATTCTCAGACATCATGAACTTTAAGGTCCAATCGTAAAAATAGTGCTGTTCAATTTATTGTTTTTTCTAGTCGGAGAGATCAGGCAAAGGTTAATTTCAACCATCATAAAGTTTGTTTGGCTTATATAAAGGGGAAATTATTCAGCTTTTGTTACTGCACACGTCAATAAAGTACCAACTCACGCTCGCGTAAATTCACATAAGTATGCGCTAGTCACACATTACGCAACACACAACTAGCGTAATCATTGCGCCCAACTGTGTGCATGCCATTCTATATCAATACACGGTTTATGAGTCTTATTTTTTCCGCCTTATATAAACTGAACAAACTTTAGCAAACTAAAATATTATCTCTTTTTAAGGCAAATCTTAAAATTAAAATACACATCTCTATGAAACTGGCATTTAGTGGAATTAGAGATCTTTATCACTATGGACCACAATGGCCTCATCCCAACGGCATAGTTCAATAACCTCAATTAAACAATCATAGCGCAAAATTTGTCATCAAGTTGCAGAGTAAGAGTTTTTGTACACACATTTTCAAAGGTCATTCAATTAATGTGCAAATGTATTGGGATTAAAGAACTTTGCTTTTGATAGATGAGCATACAGTTGTGGATTCTTGTGCATGACAATACTTACCTCTAAGGATAAGTCCAGGGCTCGTCATCTCTATATCAAGGAGTTTTTTGGTGTGATACAGGAATGCATCATCTGGATTTCTCTGACAGTCGGATTCTAATCCATAAGCACAACATGCAACAATGTCAAGAACAAAGGATCCAAAAACTCTGCAAAGTTTAAAAAAAAGAATTAATATTTATCAGAGTATTGTTAGATGATTCATTCTTCATTGCCAGCAAAAGTGTATCTACCAAAAATTTTTTTGACAATGTAAAGAAAGTAACAAGTTTAAAAAGCCCCCACCTCAGCTCACTTTTTGAAACATATTATTTTGTAAAAGGTACTGTTTTAAACTTAATCATATTATCAACTTGATGTGTTTGGGGCTCAAGCAAACTGACATATGAAAATTTTAAAAGAGAAAAAATCAGGACTCAGTGGGGATTGAACCCCGGTCACTGGATTACCGGTCCAGAGTCAGATCTAGATAGCCTATTGACATGAAAGTGCTCACTTCTAACGTAAATAAACAAATTATATCTAGCTTCTATACTTGTAGCTTACTATCATTTAAGAGAGACACTACTAGGTTATTTCCAAGTCGGTCACTTTAATATTTCCAAATCCTTATTTCAATTCCTATTCTTTTTCAATGTGTATTACATTTAATGAAATACTGTAGAAATTTATATTTTACACAAAAACGATATAAGAACATTCAAACACTAGAGAGACTTACTCTTTAGAGTCAAAACTTTTGCCCTCCTTGTTCTTTCCTTCCAAGATTTCCATCATGATATCACATTTACTATTCATAGCCGGTACCATCTGAAAATATTAACATGCAAATGTAAAACTCATGGGACATGATGTTCAAACTTAAAATTATTCTTTTCACTTTTCCTGTCAAAGACAATGACATATTGGTATGATAACAGAAGCTTGATTGGTCCCCACAGCTTGATTATGCATCCATAATCCAACCCAACTTTTAGTTTGTATCCATAATCCAAACCAACTTTTGGTATGCATCCATAATCCAACCCAACTTTAAGTATGCATCCATAATCCAAACCAACTTTTGGTTTGCATCCATAATCCAACCCTACTTTTAGTATGCATCCATAAATCCAATCCCACTTTAGTGTGCATCCATAATCCAAACCAACTTTTGGTATACATCCATAATCCAACCCAACTTTTAGTATGCATCTATAATCCAACCCAACTTTTAGTATGCATCCATAAATCCAATCCCACTTTTAGTGTGCATCCATAATCCAAACCAACTTTTGGTATGCATCCATAATCCAACCCAACTTTTGGTATGCATCCATAATCCAACCCAACTTTTAGTATGCATCCATACTCCAACCCAACTTTTGGTCTGTATCCTTAATCCAACCCAACTTTAAGTATGTATTCATAATCCAAACCAACTTCGGGTCTCCATCCATAATCCAACCCAACTTTAAGTATGCATCCGTAATCCAATCCAAACCACCCTTTGGTATGCATCCATATAAATCAAAAACAACATTTGGTGTATATTTAAAATCATGATAATCCAAACCAATTGTTGTGTATCCATAATCCAAACCATCTTTTGATGTGTTTCCATAGTCTAAACCAACTTTTGGTGTCTATACATAATCCAAACCAACTTTTGGTATATCCTTATACAAGCAAACAAACCTGTTTCAACTTAGATCCACTGAATGTTGGGCTCATATAACTCCTTCCTCTCCTCCATACCTCACCAGAAGCTTCAACTATAGTGTCTGCCATGTAGGGCATTGAAAAAGATTGAAGCTGCAAATGAGAGATTAAATGTGGAAGAATTTTAGAATAGCTTCATCACAAGAGGCCCTTCTTAAGTAGGGATAACCATCAAAATTTCATGTTGACCTTATTGCTACAAAAGATTGTTTTCTGGGTAGAACTCATCAACAGAAGTATTTTGGTGGTTAAATGGTCAAAATCGGTCAAAAACTTTTCGAATTATGAATTATCAAAGTTTCCCATTCTGACCGGTCATTGGAACGAAATAAAATGACAAGGTCCAAAAATAGCAATTGGGAGCAAAATTGGCATAAGCATATATTTACCTTTAACCCCAGACAAAATAATGAAATTGGAAGCAATGATTTGCGTCTTTGTCAGACGTTCAACAGACATATATGATTTATTTGCAATAAGTATGTAACACAAATATATAGCATGCATATAAGGAATCAGCACCCAAAACCTGGACTTATTAGCAAAACGATATTTAGATTTACAAAGGACCCTGATGACCTATCAAAAGTCACCACCCCAGTGACCTACACAATAAGGGCTTATAAATATCTTAAAATAAACAAGAATATTTTAGAGGACCTAGATGAAACCTATCTTAAGTCACCACCCTCGTGACCCCTACAGAGGGAGCTGAATAATATCTTGTTAATAGAAAATATAAATATAAAATAAGGAATATTTAATATAGCACCCCAGATGACCTATCTGAAATCACATCCCCAGTGAACTAAAAAAGGGGAGATTATAAATATCCAAACAAAGAGCACAGCCAGTAATATAAAATGATATGGGCTGAAACCTTTAACAATATTTGTGCATGCAAAATATATAATATATATTCCTGTAAGATGGTTTCCAGAATCGTACATTCATATATATAGGGAAATCCCTGACAGGTTAAATTGGATACTTGATCCATACTAAAATGTCTACATACTTTAATTTGTGTGCATTTCTTATCCATACTTAAATAGATATATGTTTCAAATTAGAAAATCTCTGCCAGCGGATTTTAAATTTGTTTAAATTGATGCTAATGCTTTAGCATTGCTCACTTCAAATGACATGGTTAGACATGTGTGTATTTTTAATCAACTACGGCTATCTCGTCCTTTTCTTTTAAATTTTTGTTTGAAAAGCTATAACATATGAGATAACATTTAACTATATGCTTATTATTAGCCCAAGGAGAGAGATTCACTTGAGATGTACATTTTACGATGAAGTTCAACTATCCGCAGGGAAGTTTTGATTGATATAGCAAAGGAAGGCACCTATCAAGAGTTTCATGATTTGAGCAATTTACCGCTCTCCGAAGAATTAGACGACTGCACCAAACCAATCATCAAATCACGAATATCGTGACCCAATATTTGCTCTATCAATTACATTAGAATTGCTTTTTTAACTTTAACATAGAAACTTAAAATTTTCTTTATAAATTTTTCCGCACCACCACTACCATACTCTCAATATGAAAAATTGCAAAGGGAGTGGTGGGTGGGAAAAAAATTTTTAAACACAACCTAGTCTTGTTGAATCTGACAAAATAATGACGAAACAAGAAATGATGGGAATGCAAAACATCGCCTGTGTACCACGTGACTTGGCAACAGTACACAAATTCACACAATAGGCCTTACCAACGGGCCGACCACAGTATTTATTCTGCAGGGGTTAAATTGGTTTTCAATTGATGGGATTGAAAACGTTATTAACCCCAGACAAAATAATGAAATTGGAAGCAATGATTTGCGTCTTTGTCAGACGTTCAACAGACATATATGATTTATTTGCAATAAGTATGTAACACAAATATATAGCATGCATATAAGGAATCAGCACCCAAAACCTGGACTTATTAGCAAAACGATGTTTAGATTTACAAAGGACCCTGATGACCTATCAAAAGTCACCACCCCAGTGACCTACACAATAAGGGCTTATAAATATCTTAAAATAAACAAGAATATTTTAGAGGACCTAGATGAAACCTATCTTAAGTCACCACCCTCGTGACCCCTACAGAGGGAGCTGAATAATATCTTGTTAATAGAAAATATAAATATAAAATAAGGAATATTTAATATAGCACCCCAGATGACCTATCTGAAATCACATCCCCAGTGAACTACAAAAGGGAGATTATAAATATCCAAACAAAGAGCACAGCCAGTAATATAAAATGATATGGGCTGAAACCTTTAACAATATTTGTGCATGCAAAATATATAATATATATTCCTGTAAGATGGTTTCCAGGAATCGTACATTCATATATATAGGGAAATCCCTGACAGGTTAAATTGGATACTTGATCCATACTAAAATGTCTACATACTTTAATTTGTGTGCATTTCTTATCCATACTTAAATAGATATATGTTTCAAATTAGAAAATCTCTGCCAAAGAAGTTAATGGATCATGCAAGAACTGAATGAGAAATAAACTTCCCAATCCCCCAGATTTTTAAACATATTCTATTTATTCTTTAATTTTCATCAGTTAAGCCTGGGGATATGGGAAGCTCTCTGGATGTTCTTTTGCCTGATATATAGGAGACCAAACGGTGACTGTGAGTGTAATCCCCTACCCATAGTGGTTTTGTCAATATTACGCATATCTGGATGAACTATATCTGTGGGTAATGACACGTTAACTCTGCTCTACAAATTTTGTGTGCCACTTGTTTATATTTCTGGTACATCTAAGCCCCGCACCATGTTTGTTATCATCAAACGAGAAGTGTGCCATGTAAATGCTATAAAAGTGTACAGAGAACTAGGATAACATGCCTATTCTATAATACAATAGGTCAACATACTTCTTGAATCAACGTGATAACTAGTCGGCTGCGCAACCTCACGAAAAAACTTGAACACAATTTTTTGATTTTGAATTTTGTTGAACAAGAAAAATTTGAGGGCATAGTACTTGGCCCCTGCCTAGGCTATCCCATGCCAACCTGGAGTTGATTCCTTCCTTAGTATTAACAAACTTAATCGATCAAATCCCACATGCTAGACCGGCTTTCAATAAATATTTATTAAATAAAATACAACAGGGCAATTCATGGTTCTGAACAAGATGATCGTTTAAAACAATACAAAACAAAACAAAACAAACATTCATGCTTCTGAAGCAGCAACTTGACACGTTCCTTGCTTATTAACTTATACCAATCTGACAATTGAATTCTTAAGTGTTCTTGTACTTAGCCTTAAATTTACATCTCCTTAATCCACTATATCATGTGCACATATTCAGTGTGCATTCCAAATGTTATGCATACTTTCATTAAACAATTTTGAGTACCTAACAACTGAAAGTATAATTGATGACGCTGTACAAGTGTACATACCTGTCAAATGTTCAGAAAGTCAGAAGATTGATTGCAGCAACTGCAGGACTTTGGGAACAGAGGTCTATTGGTCAGATGACATTCAAAAACCAAATAGACTGTCCCTTGTGAATGCTCAACATCTTGGATTGGACAGGCAGAGTTGAAACAACACTCTTAAATCACAATACCAGGTCAGTCATATTACTTATGACCCACAAGACAACGATTTACGCACAATTATGCGTGATTTGTGATTCTTACCAGATTGTACACCATTTTATGTTTTTTAAAGCACTTGACATGATTCTTCCATTTTACGTAGTTTGTAGATAAAGCAACGTGCAACATTCAGTGTTAATTCAAAATGTGCAAATATAAGTCATTGATTGCTGCAATGTAGCTGCTACGTGGCTCCATGTATAACTGAAGTAAACCCATTATCATGATTATAGGTAAATGCTTGATGAAGAGATCACCGTCAAATATTATTGTGGTCATAAACAAATCTCCAGTCTCACGACAAGCAAGTTGAAGCAACCCGTCTTCCCTCCTGTTACCTGATATAATCTGCAATGAAGAAAACAGAAAAAGGGAAGCAAATTGTGCAAGCAAAGGCTTTTGCATATATACAAGCCTGATTATCAATAAAACTACCTTACTATATACTAAGGAGTTAAAAATTGAATTGATCTTGAACATGATTTTTGTTTATTTATTTACCTCTTTATTTACTTTTCAACTTTTTAAATATGCCAGAAGGTCCAAGTGGAAAGGCAGTGTGCTCTGTTCCCACTATCTAGGCGAGCTTCACAAAGATGCTGCCAAGTAGTAAAACCAAATCTAGTAAAAACTATGCCGAGTTAATTTGGGCAAGTAAAAGGAATCGTACCAAGATCTACCAAACTTGTTAAGTTGTTTTACATCAGATGACTCTACAATTTTGCTTTCCTGATGATACATCTTCTATGAATTCCTTAAATGCCAACACCTGTGCATATGTCAGAAAACCCATAAAACGATCTTCCAATTGTTAAATTATAGGGCTGCTACTCACTGTTAATATTTTCTGTAATTTACATACGAAGGACTCTTAACTTTGACCTTCACCGATTGCCTTGAATGACCAAAATCCAACAACCTTTGCATATGTCAGAAGAACGACCTCCAAAATTGTTATATTATAATGCTGCCCTTCGATGTTAGTATTTTATGCCAGAAAGGAAATCTGTTCACATATCCTAACCCTTACCGATTGCTTTAAACAATTTTCCAGGAATTTTCATGAAAATCCAACCAAAATTTGACTTCCAGTAATTCAAGCTTTTCCAAGAGCCACTAACATTCTTTAATCAGACTAAATGATTCACGAATATCCCACTTGTAATATCAGGATATCCTATACCGCGCATCAGCGATGTTACTATATTGCATATCGCCCAACACTTGTTTACGATCTCTTGGCCATATCTTGGCTAGATTTTATCTTATTTTATTATTATTTTCAACTTCGGATGGGAATACAAACTGCTTGTAAATTTTCCCGACACTAGTTACTGAAAAAACGACGCGTGCCGAGTGCGGCCTGTGAATGACTCCTGTCCCACGATTGGACAAAGCAGGGGCATTATGCAAAGCAGGAGTCACAGCACATCTCGCATGGCTCCGCCTCTTTACCTTTTCAGGACTGAAACCCTGGGATTATTTTATAATCCCTGCAATGCCCTGGAATTTATTGCAGCAACAACAATACAGTTTGTTTTTAAACCCATATCCCATGGTTGCTGTTTCTGATCCATGTGTTTTTAACCCGAGGCATTGATCTTTCCCGTCCATGGATTCGATAAAATCAAGCATGTCGAATTCTGCAACCTATACCACGCGCCTATTTCATCCTGCAGAAGTCCGATGTTTTTCTCTCAATTAAGTTGATACATTATGTGAACGATGCAAATTATATGTGAAAACCCATAATTAAACTAAATAATAAACATTTTAATCATAACTGCTCCACTCTTCGTTTCGGACACAACTTGATATCGCAATTTCAACAATGTAAATATCTTTGTTTATGTGATACATGTTCGAATGACGTCATTCCATTAATAAATAACTTATGTAATTTCTCGTAAATGGGTTGATCAATAATCTGTTGATAGCATACAGAAATTGGCTGATTGACGGTAAACAATTTACATAATCATCGAGACCGCCATTTAGTATTGCCAAACCCAGCGATTTGGTAGCCCAATTGGGCTTAATTTCGATTTTTATTTATTTATTTATTTTTTGCGACTTTTGACAATTTCAAGCCTCAAAAACCAATGATTAAGGAAATTTTTGCGACTTTTTAACATTTGGCTCCCATAAAGTTAAACCAAATTAAAACATTTTGGAGACTTTTTGATTATTTGGCCAGCAATTCAAGCAGAAATTATTTGGCAACCTGGTTTTATGCGTTCTGCTTGTGTGAATATCACAGTTTGAAAAACTTAAAACCGTGTCAAGTGAAATTATAAATAAATCGCACTCGACCCAATGTTATTTATACTTCCAATGCCCATTTTTTACAAACGTGTTCTACCTTTAGGCTTTAGGCCTAGGCCTGCTACTAAAACCGGGTTTGATTATAAAAGCAAATTTCTCACCGAATCAACTCATCATCTTGACTGCTCTCAACACCGCTGCCGGATCCGCTGGGTGACCCGTTCACGTAAAATTGTCACATTCTGCATTTAAAATACCAGCAACTTCGCCTCTCTATCACTCGGGTTAGTTTTGTCCAACTATTTGTATTATTTTATAAAATATTTAAGAGAATCCCAGACAATGTCACAATTTCCAATTGCCGCAGTACCATCACTATGATAATATTGACGACTTTACTTGATTGCTGCAGCTAGTTGTTTCGATGCGTAAATTCAACAACGATTTTCCGTTCATGTAAAAAAGACTTTGGAATCGTAAGGGAACCAAACTGGAATTATATCATTAGCCTATGATCGCACTTGTACTTTCATAACTGATGAATTATCAGCTATGCACCTGGCGAGATGCTCTCGGTGATAGCGCAAATAGACATAAAATTCGATCCAGCTGGTGGTATAGGCTCCTTTTCTCCCAATGTTCCACACAAAGTTCTTGAAATTCCAAACCGCCGCACATATTTTGTTGTATTTTTCCGACGAAAACCATCAATGAAAACATGGTCCACGCCACGAAATATTGTTGTAAATACACTTCCAAATTAATATATAAAGCTACTGGGATTACTACTTATGAACGATGGTTAAATAGTAAAATATGCAAACTAAAAAACTTCCGAAAGAAAATTTTTTAAACACAACCTAGTCTTGTTGAATCTGACAAAATAATGACGAAACAAGAAATGATGGGAATGCAAAACATCGCCTGTGTACCACGTGACTTGGCAACAGTACACAAATTCACACAATAGGCCTTACCAACGGGCCGACCACAGTATTTATTCTGCAGGGGTTAAATTGGTTTTCAATTGATGGGATTGAAAACGTTATTATATATTTCTTTATTTTAACATATTTGCAAACATGAAACAAGCATATTATGAAAGTATCAAAGGGGTTTCTTATGAAATGGCACATAACTAGTCACTGGCATAACTTATTTTTTCAAACCGAGGCATTGAAATCATGCATTTAGAGGACATTTGCCAAAAATCATCCAAGATAGCCGATATGGCACAAAATCAAAATTGCACTAATCATTGCTAATTAGGTGAACTTTTTTTTCACAACCAAGAATTTCAATGTTATTGGGTTTAATATGACCAATTAGTAGGTGTATGTAAACAAAATCTTAAGTTTTGAAGGTCATTGACTCATTCACAACAATAGAGATTATCCACTTCACTCATCATGCTCATGTGTGACTTCTAACAAAAGGCGCTGGTTCCTGTAGTATTCCTCATTCAAACCAAAGATACTCAATACATTATGAGTATCTTTGTTCAAACCAATTCAATACTTGACCTCGGAGTTACCTGCATGACTATCGCGGGCTATTTTGAAACAGTTATGGTTGCACATTCAGGTACTTCTTTTGAAAGTCCTAAACAAGGTATAGCCAGCAGCAAGTTGTAGATGTTATAGGCCTAAATATAAGAAAACGTTTAGGGTTGAGATCAGGTGAAAAATACATCGAATGAGCACGAAACTTCACATATATGTTCAGAAAGGTGTCTTCTTAACATGATTTGAAAGGAGTATGGAAATTCCAAAGGGAAGCTGGTGATTTAATTTATAACTCGAGATCTACTTGTTCAATTTTTTAACCTTTTTACAGAGGGTATGATAGAGGTATTACTGACAACTCTGCCAAATTACAGCTCAGTAGGCCACGTTGTTCACCTGATCTTACTGATTTGAATATTTTGTGCCATTCTTGAGCAGTGGTAAACTCAGCCACTGGCAATTAAGCGCACTGTGGCGATGGACCAATTTTGACTCGCACTTACAGAAGAACAAAATAAGTTATGTTGCTGTAATTTGCAAGATAGTTACAAACTATAATTGACAGTAACTTCCCCAATTTTTACAGAAAAATATTGAAAAATAAAAGAATGAGATCAATTTAGAAATGTCTGTGCAAGCAGTGCACAGTTGAGCTCCCTGCATGTCTATGGGAGTGTTCTAATCAAGTTGATGGTTCATTGGTCATCCCTACTTCTAGTCATTTACTGCATTTGACATGGTTCTCATAATTCCATAAACTTTCAACATGCTAGATGCCGTATAATGTGTGGTGTATGTGGCTAAAAATATGCGTAACGGGAAAATTTTGTGCGTAAGTTACTAGCCGGGTCAAACTTGTGAAAAAATTTGGTCACATATACTGTCATACTTGGGTATTAACGGCAGATTAGATTAGCCAGAAAATAGTGGGGAAAAATAGAGAGATTGCGATTTTGAATACATTGCATGGGCGTTCTATACAACATGTACATATGTCTGGATATCGCAATCTCTCTATCAATGAGCAATGCTTATGATTGCATGAACACTAAAATACTGAAAAAGACAAACATTTTAAAATTAGGATAAATCTATGAAGCTATTTTATACAGGTGTACAGTGATTTGGTGCTGTGAGATGTTTCTGGGTTTTTTTAATTGCTACAAATTCTCAGAAATTTATCAGAACATGTTTAATGTGTACACTTGCTACCTTTACTGGACATGTCTAGGAAAAGGAAGATATTTATTTGAAGGACAATATTTACTCTTTTCCTGTCAAAACACATCTCCATCCTAAACAAATCTTAGCACCCCCACTTCACTGTTGTTTGATGTGATCTTTTATTAATTTGTCTAACAAAACATATAAATTTACAATTTTAGACCTGGACAATACCAACAACTATCATTCTAATATACACATATATTTGTAATATATTTTCAACATAGATTTTCCTTTTTTTATTAAATTTGTCATCTTCTTCTGCCTTTTTGCAGTACTTTTTATTCTATAAATTATATATTTGTGAAGATTGAGGGCGCTTTTTACAGATATTTTACATTTAATTTAACCCAATAATATGAGTTATTCCTTTCATTTCATGATAAAATGTTGCCGCGGAGGATCGCTACACCACAGTGAGTCTGTTACCTTCCCAGTCATAAAGCTGGTACCCATTTGTATACCTGGATGGGGATAGGCAATATGGGTGAAGAACCTGAAGGACTTGAACCCACAACATCGCCTCGTACGTGATTATGAGTCAAAGTCTTAGACCATTGTGTCACTGTGCCCCATAGTCCCCATACCCGTTACTAATTTGTTTGGCACATGTAGTAGAAGTTTAAAAATATTAACAACTCACAGATCTGCTTTGAAAGCTTGGAAAATCTTTGATGAGAATCTGTCTGGCCATATCCGCATCTGATACTACTAATGTTGGTGTTTTCCCCATAAACATGCTGCAAAAACAAAATAATAGTACAAAAATAACACATATGTCCACCGCAATAACATAAAATGTGTCCACCGCAAGACAAATAATACACAAAGTGTCATGTCACTCCGTATGTTTGCTGGTGGTTATTGTGACATTTCAATATTGAAACTGTGGACTTTTATACACATATCTGACAATTATTGACATCTTGACATCGTACCTATTATTGGCTCAATGTTTTTGGCTGTCTAGCACCCTCAAATTTATGGGCGTCAATCCCATTTTTTGTTCTTTTCAGCCACTTTTTGACAATTTTGGCCGATTGTCCCCCCCCACATTTCAAGCTGGATTGGTGCTTATGCTCAAATATTACAACTGTGGACAGGTGTACATATTAATAAACACACACACAAAATTCTGTACTTACCCATAATATTTGCCATACTTCTTTGACCAGTTATCATACGCTGGAATTATACCCTGTCCCAAAAAAATTGGGGAAAATAAACCATAAACGAACATTAAGTACAATGTACATCATATCAAATTCTAGAAATAAAATTTGCAACTCACCCCGGGGCAACTCAATGCGACAGTTGCATCCAGTAACTCTGATCTTCATCTCCACGTTGCTTGGGACCAACTTGCAAAATCTTCCCCATCGTTTATCATGTAACCAATCAGATACCGGACGCAACTGTCACATGCAAGTTACACATTATTTGATTTCCAGTATTCGATTTAACTTTACCTATACAATGTACATAGTACACATGTAAAACACACACCCCACACACCAACCCTACATGTGTTTGCTGCCAAACAGGGACCCTGTACTGGACCGGCAAATGGGTCATGTTTTTTAGTGTACAATCGTGCCGTCATGAAGATAAAAATTGGGGGTATCCGTGTACAACTGCGCCATCATGAAGATAAAAATTGGGGCATTCAGGTCCTTGTCGACAGTGCGCGGAGAAGAACGAAAACAATTCTGCGTCTCATCTGAAGCGTCTTGGTACTCGCATGCAGGTCGCATCAAGTGTGTCTCTCAAATGCGCCCATCATTCATGTCACGCTGAAATGACAAGGGATACCGAATACCCCCAATTTTTTGCTCCATGCTTGTATCAAGATGGCAGCTGAGTCCCAGTTCTTCTTCTCTAATTCTGTGAACCACCCTAAATTACCCCATACCATATTATCGTTTGGTTACTCTACATGTGCATACCTTTCCCATCGACAAGAAGTTCCCAAGAAGTGGAAGTGGAAATGGGCCTTTAATTCCCAACCTCCAAAAATATGTTAGACTGTACACCTGATTCCTGGAAAAAAATAAGATTAAAAGATGATATTTAACATTAACATATGAACAAGAGAGCCATTGCAATTGTGACATCTCTGAAAATATCAAAACTTGTCTGGTTCATACTTATAAATAATATACTTATGAATAAATCAAAAAAGTTTGTTTTGTTGCTGATGAATTTTGGTTGGATTTCGGTCAAATTTTTATATTCTTTGCCAAAAATTGCCACATATTAGTAACAACTGTCAAGGAGGTTTTCTTATCATTTTAAGTAAAAATAATAACGTAAAATAAAATAAAACCACTTAGCCGCTAAACTGTGGAGCACAAAATCATCATCATCATTTTATTTCATTGGTATATAAAACTGGGGAAAATTCCTTTAAAAAGGGAATGGGGGCCCAATGGGAACTTTGATGTGATGAGCTGAAATGTAAGTGTGTGGATATTAAAAAGTTCTTTACAAAAAAACAATTGTAATATTTGTATAGTAAACAATTTGTAAGGCATATCAATTGCAGTGGGAGAGGTGGATACTAGGTTCAGTTCCTATTCCTTTATATTGAACTACCGTATTCATTCCATTAACCGCCCATGCCCCTATAAGTGCCCACCCAATAACTTTACAACAAACTACCCACCTATGCGAAAAAGGCATGGTTGAACTATGGTTAACCATGGTCAACCATGGTTCAACCATGGGTTTTGACCATGGTCAAACCATGGTCAACCATGCTTTGAAAAATGGCACCACGGCCAGAGACCATGGTCAACCATGGTTAACCTTTTGACCATGGTCTATCTAAAGTGACCATGGTCAACCATGGTTAAAACTTAGCATGTTTGACCATGGTTGAACCATTGTCAACTATAGTTCAACAACCAGGGTTTTGACCATGGTCAACCATGTTTTTGACCATGGTCAACCATGTTTTTGACCATGGTCAACCATGTTTTTTTGACCATGGTCAACCATGGTCAACCATGTTTTTGAAAAATGGCGCGACGGCCAGAGACCATGGTCAACCATGGTCTATCTAAAGTGACCATGGTCAACCATGGTCAAAAATTATGGGGTAAATATTTAACGGAATAAACTGCATAATCATATTATTTAGATTTATTCCGTTAAAAATCTTATTTTAACTTATCAAATTACTAGTTTTTATATTCTATGGTGTCAAATATTTATTCACAATGTTGTAAATACGCATTAAATACGATTAATAACAACAGAGGCGCTTTTTCTCATTCACTACCCAGAGTCAACCATGGTCAGGTGAGGTGATGACCATGGCTGACAATGCTCAGCCATGCTAAAGCATGGTCGACCATGGTATACTTGAAGTAACCATGGTCAACCATGGTCAGGTGAGGTGATGACCATGGCTGACCATGCTCACACATGCTAAAGCATGGTTGACCATGGTATACTTGAAGTGACCATGGTCAGGTGAGGTGATGACCATGGCTGACCATGCTCACCCATGCTAAAGCATGATTGACCATGGTATACTTGAAGTGACCATGGTCAACCATGGTCATGTGAGGTGATGAACATGGCTGACCATGCTCACCCATGATAAAGCATGGTTGACCATGGTATACTTAAAAGTGACCATGGTCAACCATGGTCAAGTGAGGTGAAGACCATGGCTGACCATGCTCGGCCATGCTAAAGCATGGTCGACCATGGTATACCATGGTGACCATGGCAACCATGGTTGACCATGGTCAAGCCACCATGGCTGATCATCGCTGACCATAGTTAACCATGGTCAACCATGTTTTGACCATGGTTGACCATTGTTGACCATGCTAGCACGGTTGACATTTCGCCTAGGCATGCAAATCTGGATCATGGTCTGAAACATATGGCACACTGATGATAATGGTTTAATATTTAGGGCAATTTTTTATGTATTCAATTATGTAAGCGATGTAAAAAATAAGCGCCCACCCAAAATGACTTTGTTAAGGACCCTGGGCAGTTAATAAAATGAATATGGTACTAGTAATAAAAAATGTCCAATTTTAATTTCATAACACTGTAAATAATAAGCACCCCCCAATGATTTACCTAAGGGTAAGTATTTTGTCATAACTCTAACCCTTATACACCTAATGCATATTGGATTTTATACAACAATGTATTCAGAATTACTGAAACAAAATAACTAATAACTTTCACACAATCTGGTTCATGGAAGCCAAAGGTGGCAAATTTGATATTGAGATAAAGGCAAAAATATGAATTAAAAAATAATAAAATACATAAGAAAATAGACAACACAAAACTTCATAACTTTAGAACAAAGTATGCTATAGACCTTCGGTGTTTTCAGTATATGATAGCTTAATGTTTGTATACTGTGCCAAGAAAGTATCCTTACACTTGGAAAAATAATCACAATTTCAAAACTGAACCATATTGGGGTAACTTTGTTTTTGTATCCACATTGAATCCAATGTGACCCCAAGAAGTAAAGTTACAAGCAATTGAATAGACGAAGGTCCAGTTTTAAAAGTGACAAATTGGCCTATACAAGGTGCAAAAAGATTCCAACAAGCGCAACAAAGAGACTACACAGTTTCTTCAATGAAGCCTTATTTAAAGCAGTACTTATTTCAGTTTTTACTTCTCTGTACTTTTCTTAACTTGCATTTTGTTTGTCAGCTCTTTTGTTTCGGTTTTCTTTTGTTCCATTTGTTTTAAATTAAAGGCACACACAAATTTACCATTTACCACTTTCAAACCAGATGTCTAGTCCGTGAAGTTTTGAATAGGCCAGTGTGTCACTTTTAAAACTGGACCTTCGTCTAATCAATTGTTTGTAACTTTGCTTCTTGAAATCACTTGGTGTTAATGGGGTGTCAAAATGTGCCGGATTAGATAGTCCATCTATTAAAAAAAGTTACCCCAATATGGTTCAGTTTTGAAATTGTGATTATTTTTCCAAGTGTAAGGATACATTCTTGGAGCATATAGAAGGTACATTAACTCAATTTTCGAAAATGCCTCCTTTGGCCTCCATGGACCAGATCGTGTCACAAATATGGAAAATAATGAACAAAATTGACTTACACAACTAGCAATGCCAAGCCTGTGTAGATAAGTAGCCATGTAACTGATATTGATTCAGATTCTGCTTCAATTTGCACTTCTTCCTCTACGTGTACATCCATGGTGACGGTACCTTCATAAATATAATAACATCAAAATATTAGCAAATTGTGTGTAAATGAGATATAGGTTTCAGATAATTTTGAATGTACATGTACATAGAGTGTACTGGCTATATAGCCACTGCATGCAGTGCCATGCATGAATATGTAAAATAATTTTTTTTTAAACTTCAGAAAGGCACAGCTAGAATGGATGTAAATATGAAGAGTTCTGATGCAAAAACTGATATATTAAGTTTTTTCAAAATAAGAATGGGCCGATTAATATAACAGATCAAATATAAATAACATAATAAGAAAACTGTGCTACATTTGATCATATTTTCTTACCTTGGGTTTTCAATTTCAAGCAAGCATTATCATAGGACAGTTGTTGGAGGCCTTTCTATAAGTAACTCAAAAAGTTTGAAAATGGCATTAATCATTTTTTGCACCTGAAATGTTCATAAGCATGGCAAAAATATAACTACAAAATTTACCTCTCAGCTAGACCTATAGATATCTCAGAAAGCAAAACCGTTTGAAGACTGAAGAGACACCAATAGTACAATATACAGCAATCACTAGTAAATAGTATGATATGCAGCAATCCTCTCCTCAGTATAGTAATTTAGTATAGTAACATCCAGTCATTGATCATGTAGCTTGCATCCAGCTCAATTTAAATATTGTGCTACTTCATCCAGATCTTTTATAGCTAAATTTCTCTATTCATTACCCACCCCAGAGGTATTTTACTATAGAATAATCAATATATTGCATCAATCTCAGCACATGGCAATTGATCACAACAAAAACAAACCAAATATGGTAGTGCATTCACAATGACACGTCAAAACACACCATATATGGTAATGCACTCAAAATGCCACCAGTTTATACACTCACTTACCAGCAGTTGTGCATGCCAATGCCAATGTGTATATGCAATGCAGAGCGCAGGAAATTATCATGTGATATGAAGTGTCAATAATTGATCAAGGATCTTTGGAATATAAACATTGACTAGTGACCTATGACTGTATAGACTATAGTAATAGACTAATAAATAAGAATTGATTATTATTCCTCAGAATTATCCATTACTAGCTAAGAAGCTACAAATAGCACTTACCTTATTGTGACATGGATCTGTTCCATGGCCAAAGGAGGCATTTTTGAAATTCAAGTTACTGTGATTATTACATTTACAAACATTGGGCTTTGCATATAGGCCTAGGCCTAATGTAAACACCAAAAGTCTAGTACTTAGTTCTAAATATTTTGTGTTTATTTTCTTAGGCCCATGAAAGTCAATTCCGAGTTTATCGTCACTTTTTTTTTCCAGGTTGGTGAGGTGACTTTTTCATTTTTCATTATTTTATCAGATTTCATTATTGACCTATAGTACGTTTAAGGGACCCTTGGACTATGTTTGCCGGAAGAGAGGTAGAAGGTTAGATTTGAGGTGCATGTGCTTGGTTAAAATGTTAAATGAAGGTTTATACTTGGCCTAGCACCTACGGACATGTGCAGACGTGTAACGATGTTAACCTTGGGCGCATGCTTCATACCTAATTCGTTTATTTACACACGTCACACGAAGCATATTCGAAAGGCTAGCTTCGGGCGACATCGCAGTAGATGCTGGTAGATGCAAGTATGAATACAACACCATCCATGTGTATAATCTCTTATAATCTTTAGGTCCGAGAAGTACTTACGTTTGTTAATGATGTTCTATATACTCCAGTGGGCAATTATGCTATGCCACCGCATCCACAGTAGGCATATATGGTACAATGTCATTGAATACTCGGACAAGTATCCAGAATCAAAGGTCTTTTGACAGCAACGGTTGAGTACACATTCTCTAAACGTTGGATAAATAGACAGATTTGCACTACAGACCTTTAGTTCAGGAGCTTTCAGGCCACGCACACAGAATATTGTGTTTACTCCCCAACAAGCATTACAAATGCAGGCGTGTATTAAACATGTTTAACGCCAATTGGAAATATCACAAAAGTATAACCAATACTTTATTTATACTTAATACTTCAGAATCATATACTACAGCTTACTACATTAAATTTATCTTGTTCCCACAATGTATTCCCATGCCATTATAGTTAATTGTCCCCGTGATATCAGAGCCTCCATCAACCATCACACAGGTATTTCGTATCTTTAAACATGGCAGTAAAATATCTGTGACATACTCCAGCTTGAAAACTTTCTTTGAAAAAGAAAAGGGGGAGGAAAATCCCATTTTGTTTTAGACTACATTTTCATCAATACAAGTTATAGGCCTATGATGTACAGGAATTAAAAGAAAAGAAATGGGTATAATATTAATCAAATCAAGAAGAATATCAAAGAAATCATCCATACTCGCACATTACACTTGAGGCAGGCCTGTATTATGATTAGGCCTACGGGAAAAATACTTTTAAGATAATATGCTAGTTACGCTAAACAAGAAACTTTTCGTGCTTGGCTGATCCTCACTTGATGAAGGTCATCGTCTACAGAGATATCTCCTCTCTAGACCAATGGTACGTTCAAATCGATCGGTTGGACGTCCAAAGGTCCCGTAAACGTATTATAAAATGTGTGTTAATTTAAAGCAAAATGGAAATAAATGCAGCAAAGAAATTTTCACGAAAGTTAGGGACTAGAAAAGTTACAAAAGAGCCTGGTTTTGCTTCCTAGTAATGAACTTATGTTTTAGAAACAAAAATATAATGTTTCCAATTGCTAAAACTGGTGAAAACACTTGATACTTTGAAAATAATGAATTATTTTGTCATTTTTGAAAATTTGACGCGGGTATTTTTGGTTTCTAAAAAGTGACATGTTTTTTATCGTTTTTTACTTCATATATTTTTTGCATTGATTTCAATTTTAAATTTTCCACCTTTGGCCCAGATTATGGGGGGGGGGGTAACTGACACTAACTGTAAATGTGTTACATTTTGGTCTTTTGGTCATGACACCTTTTTCTTGGCCAATTTTGGATGGGTATTTTAAAATGTTCATGTTTCACATTACATTGAATATTTGTGTGGAAATATCACTTTTACTGGAAATAGAATGGGAAAAAATAAAGTAACTAAGATATATTGCATTAAATATATTCAACATCCACTTATGTCTGTACCTGCCATAATGCTAAATGCTAACAATTCATATCTTAAATAAATACCTGCAATGGAATGCACAAAAAACATACCTCTGCAGTTCTTATTTATACAGTCAAACAGCTTTGGAAAGATGCAGTCTAGTCTATATGGATATCAGTGTTTAACTCTCTTCACGCGGGTGTCGACTGCAGACGACAAGTTTCAATTTTTTTTTTTAATTCAAAAATTTCAAAAATGTAAATTTTCATGACCATATTTGGAATCAGCAAGAAAAATGCATTAAAATGAGTACAAACAAGCCTAGTATTGATTCAGTAGTTCTTAAGATAGCTCTTGATATTTTGAGAAAATATTTCAAAACTTGAATTTTTTCCATTGAAGCGCATGGATAGCATGTAGAGCATTAAATTACATAATCCAAGGTCCACTCATTTTCATGTAATCTGTACTAGGGTCAGTCCGTATGTAATGAGAGTTAACTCGTAACCACATATGGTGGCATTTTCTCTATGATCACATAAACATGTACCTTTGTCTTTCAAACAATACATGTTGTAAAAATTATATCATACACCTGATTACGCAACAGCATTAGCATATTATTAATCACTGCCTGAACATGACTCATTTTTGTCAGGAAATGAGTATTGTTGTAAAATCCTCAACAAAAGTTTGGAAAGTTTTTTCAAACATCTATATTCACTGTAGAAGTGATGTAATAATCGGATTAACTACCAAAGCAACCAGGCATACAGGGTGTCCCAGAAAGTATTACCGGGCTAATGAATTTGGACATATTCACTGAAAGAAAGATCATTCAACACAATGCGCACTAGTGGTTAACTGTCAATGGGCTTCATATTTTTTTGTTGGGTGAAATCCTTTTAGTGCTTTTTAAACAATCTGTTTCTTGTAAAACATTTAATTAGGTTTTGTTCAAATTTGAAAACCTGCACGATATTGAAAATGGAAGCTTGCATGTAAGATGATGCTCGGTACTTTTTCGTTAACGTTGATATAAATGTTGCATAAAGAATAATTATTGCATAAAGAATTCCATTTGGCTTAAATAATTTCTCACACACATTCATGTTTTTGGAATATTTACAAGAAATTGTAATGCAAAGTTTAAATCTTTTAAAACTTCAACATTAATGTTACATGGTATCAAAAATTACACGTAAAGCTGAAAGCACTTGATCATTGTCATTCTTGGAAAGTTAAAATATAACATATTTCCACAACATAAAGTATAAAGTATTGAGGTTAAGAAGCTTCCAATTACAGAAATCAAAGTTTTCTTGGACAAACTGTTATTCATCTTCAGTGAAAGCATAATTATCATAACACCGTCCGATTGTAGAATAGATAATATGGACTAAATTCAATGAGATACACAAACTTTAGGAAGCGGTGAGCGAGTATGAAAAAAGCGCCTGTTGATCAAACTAGGAATGAACTGCATTGATGCATTAATTTCTTCGCAACCAGTCAACCGAATCAAATTAAATTTTCGTATGCACAATAAAATAGGCTATGTACTACATTATAAATTTGTTGATTCTGATGTCTATTTCTCGACTTACGTTCAATTTTATTCACTCAGTAATTTTTTCTGGGATACCCTGTTAGCAATTGACCAGCTCTAACAAAACCTGGAACAAGTTGCTACTGTCTGTTCAATTAGCTTAGATTCTTGAATTTTTAAGATATTTGAAAAAATAAAAAATTGTGGTCAAAGTCATCAAAGAAAAGTGTTAGCACAGCCTTAGCCCAAGCGTGATTTATACTTTTCAAATTCTAAAGTTCACTTTAAAACCCCATTTCTTTTCAATTTTGGTCTTTCCCGCGATATTTTTATAAAAAGCCATAGAACGTCGGGTACCATAAACTTTTTGGAATCAATATATTTAGAGCAATGGGGACGAATGTCACAATGCGCAGAGATGGTATTTATTCGACCATCTGCATCAGGAAATATTGTCCAGCAAAATATTTGCCAGTATGCCTAATTTGTGTTGAAACCCTACTGTCGAATCATTACGTTATTATTTATGGGAACTAAGGTTTTCTAAAATAGGCCCAGCTTATATAAATACATTCCTTGTGTATTTATTTATTTATTTATTTATTTATTTATTTATTTATTTATTTATTTATTTATTTATTTATTTATTTATTTATTTATTTATTTATTTATTTATTTATTTATTTATTTATTTATTTATTTATTTATTTATTTATTTATTTATTTATTTTATGAATGTGTCTGAGAATGGGTCTGAGAAGGTGTAGGCCTATACGCCTATTATAAAACTACACATTTATTTTCAATTTGTTAGTTCGTTTTAACAGATAACACAATTCAATGTTATAGTAAGGCGAATGTGGAAAATCTGTTGAAAACTACCTATCCAAGCACATTTGACCAAAATGTAGGTTTTAAAAGTCAAACCTCAAGTGTTCCTTACAATATTTTTCAAATTTTATGTCATTAAATGAAATAGCACACTTATATTGTCCATATACTAGAGTCACTACTATTTATTTATTTATTTATTTATTTATTTATTTATTTATTTATTTATTTATTTATTTATTTATTTATTTATTTATTTATTTATTTATTTATTTATTTATTTATTTATTTATTTATTTATTTATTTATTTTGCGAATGGGTCTGAGAATGGGTCTGAGAAGGTGTAGGCCTATAGGACTATTATAAAACTACACATTTATTTTCAATTTGTTAGTTCGTTTTGTTTGTTGAATACAAACTGAAAAAACTGTGAAACAAAAGAACTTTTATACAAGAAAATATTATTTAAAACAATCAGGTTACAGAAAACATTCTTTGGAAAGTTACTGTATCTGAAAATGTCAAGCGAATGCTGATATTCTTGGGAAGGAATGCTGGTATTAAACAAAACTCAATTTACATTGTAAACCAGTTGAAATGAGGACGAAATCCATAATTAAAAAATAATGCTCAGAATAATGTTATGCATAAAACGTACTCGCGCCATATAATTTCGTGTAACAAAAACCGGTGGACCATCATCACCTATAGAACCTATCCAATAACCGGAACGGTATAACAATTGAAATGGCAGGACAGATTGGTGGACAGGTTGTTTTGCTAAATTGGATAGGGTCTATGCCCTAAGTTGAGAATGGACCGTCCCACTCGATTTGTAAAAAGGTCGCGAACCCTTTCGGTGGACCCAAGTAACTGCCCAAAATGAGGCAAAATTGAAAAGAAATGGGGTTTTAAATTGAACTTGGGAATTTGAAAAGTATAAATCACGTTAGGTCTAAGGCTGTGCTAACACTTTTCTTTGATGACTTTGGCCACAAGTTTTTATTTTTTCAAATATCTTAAAAATTCAAGAATCTAAGCTAATTGAACAGACAGTAGGCATGTTTTTGAGTTATAGGCATTTAAAGATGACATTCCCATAAAAAAAAAAATCAAATTTTGGAATTCTTAATTTCATTGGACTTTCAAATCCTTGAAAGTACTTATTAAAACAAGGTTTATTTAATCAATAATTAACAAATGAACTATTATAATCCCTATTCAATCCTGTGTAAGCCAGGAAACTAATTAGCCCATTACTCGAAACAGCAATTTGGCAAAAATATCAAGGTATCATTTACAAAATTATCCATATCTTGAAAAGTATTGATGTTATGTATATAATTTTGGTATTGTTTTGAAGCTTATTGTCTAGTGCTTACATTTTTATTCAAATCATAAAATGTCAAAAATGTGATTTGTTCATGGTTTTGCCCGGGTCATACAGGGTGTCCCAAAAAAAAGAGGCCCCTCATTGCGCCCTCTTTTTCTCCTATTTCTGAAAAGTTGATCAAATGTATTTTGGTATGTAAAGAAACCTTAAATCGTTAGCTTTAATAAACCGAAACAAATATTTCAATCGACTTTTGAAGATATGCCCTTTTAAAGAAATGTATTCGTTTTTCACTCTGTCCACGGAGGAGGTTTGGCTACTTCAAAGATTGAAAAGCGCATATACCATGCATGAATATAAAACATTCCTCGATGATAACTTTATAAAATAACAACTTTATTTTAGGGAATGGGCTTTACCGGTGGGCTTATGGGAATTATGACTTTATGTTGAACTTTGCTCTGTTTACCTACAAACACAAGAAATTTGGCTGATTCCATTTAGGTGCAAGTTATGACATGTGTAAACATTACAAATAATTATGCCAAAAAATCAGGTTTGAAAAAAATTAACTTAATTCATATTATAAGATCGTACATTATGACTTTAAAGGAGTATTTCGTGATCCTAGAAATAATATCCTCTTTTTATGACATTTTTCAGTAGATATCCACGAAAAAAGCTTATTCCCAAAATTTCAGTTGATTCCGATTTTGTGTTTGCGAGTTATGCATGATTATGTGTATCATACTGCTCCATAGACAATGTGTTTTAATTTCGTTCGGGTATGCTTTTTAAAATTTTATGATATCTTTGCTAAACGAATTAATCTGCAAGAAATCTTTTGTACATAAACATTATGTAGCCAGAGGTTTCTAGTGACATAAAAATCTCAACTTGTACATTTTTCTTTTGTCAACAGAAGTGGACCATTTTGACATATTAAGGTTGGTCCATGGAATTATGGGAAAACATTTTAGCCTTTTGACTTCTAAATTGTTAATCTAAAGTGTATAAAAGTATACATATTTCGAATGGAAATTACCTTACGAATCCAGTGGTGACGTCAAGATTGATTTAAAAATGCTAAATTTTGGAGAAAATCATCAAAAACCATGATTTTGACCCAAATATTTACATAAACCGTAACTAATTATTTTTTCAGTAAAAAATTTTCTTATTGATTTTCAAAAACTAGGTATGAAAATTTAGGATCCGTTTTTTTATTATTTTTTTATTTTCACCATCTTTTAGAAATATTTGATAAAAATGGTTGAAATTTGACAGTTTCAGCCTACTTTTGCCAATACTGGTATATAGAGGAAAAGGAACTGTACACGATAAGACCAAAATCTTACCTTTATTTTCTATAATGAATCTGTTAGCTTTAACAAAAAGCTGAAAACATGCACGAAAGTGAACACATTTTAAATTGCCATTTTGTATCAAAAGTGGCAGTAGAAGAATTGCCTGTCCTCAACATTGGTGTAGGCCATTTGTACGTATCATAATTGTACATTATCTCTGGGGCACACTTTAACTCTACACAACAGAAAGTTTACCTTGGTAAGGTTTTGATTTCCAAGTGTTGTTAGGCCTATGTTTGGCAGACCTGTATTCAGGGGAGTTCACTTCTGGTCTTATGTACTGAAGGGAAGGGAATCACATTCAGAAAATAAGTATATAGGAAAAAATACCACAGATTTTTTCAAATGGTAAAATACTACTCAAAAGGTAAGACAATCATAATATCTAAGTATTTATAGAAATATTTTATTCAACTTTTTAATTGTACATTATGCCATTACAAGATTTATAAATTTTCACAAAAGATTTATTGACCTTTAGGCCCAGAGGTTGTTTAAATGTAAGCCCAGAATACATTGCAGCCACTGACAGCATGTTTGAGAAACACATGGTTATTTTCAGAAAATATCACACTGGGCTCCTGCTGTGCATGGTCAAGGTTGTTATACAACAAGATAAGCTATGTGTCTGCATGCATGCATGTGCAAGAAAACTTTGCTGGTTCCACCTTCTTTTCCCAAGCATTTGAAATATCTAAAATTGTTTAAAAACACACGACTTTTTAACTTTCTTGGTAGCAATGTATCTACAAACAACACCCGTACCCAATTATCAATTCAAAACATAAAAGTCTCGATGAATATTCCATCAAAACTACTGGTTCTTATTTTGTACATAAATTTGAATGTGAAATGGTGTTGAAATGGCTCCTTTATTACATTGCACATAATATCATACTGCATAATATCAAAACCTCTGCTTTAGGCCCTTCACAATTAATTCTTAGTTTCCTGTTTCATGGTTGAAAACCAGGGATGAGGCGACTTTTAATTATTAATTATTAATTATCTTTTATTTTCTTTATTTTAAAATAAGTGGTCGCAACCTACATCAAGCCATTTTGACAAGGAGAAATTATTTTACTTCTATGTTTGATTTTATACATAAGTAATGGTACAATTAGGTTCTATGTTTATTCATCATTATAGATGATATGATCAAATTCAGAAAGTAGCAAATGGTAGTCATTAAAAGTTATTTTTAAAGAGAAAATCCAAAATATAAATAAAATAATTAAATATTTTGCAATTCTCTACTTTGGACGCGGGCGGGAAACAGGAAACTAAGAATCAATTGTAATTGGCCTAATATAGAAGGTGCTCATTGCAATTTTCATACAATTTGTGATGTGATCAGGCAAAACAAATCTAATATTAGGAAAAGTGATTTGAACTTACAATCGAGGCAAAATTCCATAATTATATAGTTATCAGCATGTAGTGTTTTTTTTTGGCGCCCCTACGGAGGCGCCAAAATATAGGCATGACTTTGTGAAAAGCTTATAATTTCACTCTTGCTAGATTGACTTCGCAATTGTTTTGCTAAAATTATGCCCAGCTCAGAAATAAAACCACAATTTGCTTGGATTTTATTTTATTATTGTTTTCTGATATGCACAGGAAAAAATAGTGAGCGTATATTCTTTGTTTAAAATACAAAATTAGGATTTATAAAAACACCAAATAAATCCTGACCTTTGTATGGGTTCAACCAGTTTACCGTGTGCCTTAGAACCCGCGGCCGGTGACATTTGACCATACAATAGGATCCACAACATGCTCATCTATCATGGGAACAGTTCTTAAGCCCTAATAGGCCTACATTTGTACTTTCATCCTTTGAAAATTTGGGTACACAAACTCATACTCTGCAACTTGAGGTCAAATTTTGCACTATGATTATGTAATTGAGGTTATTGGACTATGCCATTGGTATGAGACTCTTGTGGTCCATAGTGATAAGATCAATTAACGAGGACTCTACTGATGGCTTTTGTTTGCTAATTACCATACAGCGTGTTTATACTGAGCACCTCGCATTACCGCGAATTCACCTTCACCCGCATTTCAATCCTCTCGCATTCACTGGGTCGTTTCTATTGCGCTGTTAATGCAGGGTAACAATTCACTACCCACATATTTAGTAGGGAAGGCGGAAGTCCAGCAAATAGTTTTGTGACCTTTCAAGGTCAAATTTTGAATGCTCACACTGTATTGTGATAGGCTAACTTCGGTGTCACCCATAAAATCGTCACCCGTACTGTTTCTACTGCGAGCGTTACGGCGATTAACCACTATTAACCACCTCAATAGGTGGTTGACGGATTCACTCGCATTACCGCGCATTAACCTTCACCCGATCTGTTTCTGCTGGGGCCGTTACCGCGTATTCCTCACATCACCCCGAATTCACTCGAATTAACCCCCAACCGTCTGCTCAGTAGAAACACGCTAATAGAATCTATATAGCGGTTATTGCCAAAGTTGCAATATGGTGGCACAATTGGGCGGCAAACTGTATGCAAACAACACGGTATATTAATTATACATGTTCTACATTGTTGTATTTTAAAACACTGAAGACCAAAATTGACGTTATTGCCATGATTGGATCATGGAGGTAGTACTACAACTCTGGCGGAAATTCGTTGCCACACCAGGGCCACACCAGCACATTCTGGTGTTAAAAGCACGCAATCGAAGCTAAATATGTGATAGTTCCGTATTATTTTGTATAATAGTTGCAAATGCACATTCAGATTACACTTGCCCCTTCCCCACCCCCCATTTTCCAATGTTGGGAGACTGTAATGTAGAAATGATGACGATTTTGTCCAAATCAACATTGCAATAGGGGAGCGGGGAAGGATGTTGGCCAATTAACGCTCAGGTGTGGCAACATTTTTCGCCAAGGTTGTAGCTACTACCTCCATGATTGGATTAAGTAAATAACTAAATCCTGCAATGTTTGCTTATCTTATTAATTGTAACAAACTGTAGTGTACTATAAATGGTACACGACAGAAAAGGCAAACAGACAGAAATTTAGAGTTTTAAATTAGAGAGTTGACAGGAAGTTGTAAGAGTTAAATTGTTATGGATATGATTGGTGTAAGCGAAAATGTTGAATGTCAGATCAAAGTCATCCGAGGTGAATTAAGTAATGTCAATCACAAATTGTTACAGGTCATTTGAGGTGGACTAAGTTTATATTTGGATTGTCAGAACACCTTCCCCAATCAGACACATTTCTCTTGTTTGGCTTGACTTTGCAAAGAGCGTCTAATTTCGGTCTTGCTAGATTTACTTCGCATCTGTTTTGCTTAAAAGTATGCCCAGCTTAGAAATAAAACCACAATTTGCTTGGATTTTATTTTATTATTGTTTTCTGATATGTACGGGATAAAATGTTGTGCGTATATTCTTTGTTTAAAATACAAAATTAATGGACTTATTGACTTTATTCAATAATAAATTCTGGCTTAATAGCATTGATTATTATGTATGCATGTATACTATCACGTAGGCCCTGAACATGGTCTATTTTGTATTCAGTAGGCCTATTAAATATTTTGTGAAAAATAAATTAAATGTTTATAAATCACCTTAGTAACAACCTATAATTCTTATTATCTATTTCTATAACACGTTTAGTGGTCTAATCTAGGACTAGTATGTATAGGTCTAAAGCATTGTTATCTAAATGTTAATATTCATATATCTTTTAGTATTGATTTGTTTTTTTAAATCACTAAATAACACTTCTTCAGATTGTTTGTCCTTGTCTTCTTTACCGATGCAGTCAATCATAAGAAATTTATAAATACCCCTGTTTGGGAAACAATCCATAAGGATAAAATATGTAAAGCTATATTCTGAATAAAATAATTCTGCTCCAACAATTACCACCCCCCCATCATAAACCATTTCCTACCAAATGGTAACCTGATGCAGTCAGTCGTAAGAAATAAAACCTGTTTTACAACAATCCATAAGGATAAAATATGTAAACCTATAGGCCTATTATGAATGAAATAATTTTGCTCCAACAATCACTCCCCCACATGATCTACCATTTCCTAACACTGAATAGTAACCGAAATGGTAACCTGAGCTTTATTCCTTTTTATTTGAAACCAATCCTCTTACATCCCATGCAAACGATTTTACACCTCTCCCACTGCAATAAATAGCTTTACATTTCCAAATCTTTCTTTGTTTTCTATGCTAATATTACATTATTGTTTTAAAGAGAAAAAAAGTATCCAAACAGTTGGGCGCCCATTCCTTTTTTATTTGTTTTTGTTTTGAACATAATGAATCAAACATTGATTTCAGTTTTACAAAAATACAATGTCTACCATGGTGAAATATCAAAATGTGAGAAAAAAAAAAAATAATTAGAGTCAACATCCAAATCATACTGCTTGATCACATCACATTTTACTTGTTTGAATTAATATCTTGATGGGTATCCATAGCCAATCAGAAGAGGTTAGAAAAATATACAGAGTATCATCCAATTGAATCCCTGATAGGCCTACTGCATTTAGTGAATATTTGAAAACATTTATTTAGCTGGCACATAGTTATAAACAGTGATAAAAGAGTAAAAAAAATGTTTTCTTTATTTTCTTTAAAATGTGACAAATCAATGCTGTTTATTGGCTTGTGCATTTGCATTGAATATGTTCATGTTGAATTGTTTATTTCACAGCATGTGCACTGAATTGTCTCATTTCTCTATACAGTGCAGTATAATCACTGGCTAGGATGGCTTTCACATAATGCAGATTTTGGGGCGCCCGCCTTAAGCGTGCGCACCTTATTGGCATGACTTTGTGAAAAGCTTCTAATTTCACTCTTGCTAGATTTACTTCGCAATTGTTTTGCTAAAATTATGCCCAGCTCAGAAATAAAACCACAATTTGCTTGGATTTTATCTTATTATTGTTTTCTGATATGCACGGGATAAAATGTTGAGCGTATATTCTTTGTTTAAAATACAAAATTAATGGACTTATAAAAACACCTAATAAATCCAGACCTTTGTATGCCTTAACCAGTTTACCGTGTGTCTTAGAACCCGATAGACGGTGACATTTGACCATACACTAGGATCCACAACATGCTCATCTATCATGGGAACAGTTCTTAAACCCTAATACATTTGTACATTCATCCTTTGAAGATTTGGGTACACAAACTCTACTCAGCAACTTGAGGTCAAATTTTGCACTATGATTATGTAATTGAGGTTATTGGACTATGCCATTGGAATGAGACTCTTGTGGTCCATAGTGATAAGATCAATTAACGAGGCCTCTTAAACTGATGGCCTTTGTTTGCTAATTACCATAAAATCTATATAGCGGTTATTGCCAAAGTTGCAATATGGTGGCACAATTGGGAACATGGCATACTAATTATACATGTTCTACATTGTTGTATTTTAAAACACTGAAGACCAAAATTGACGTAAATGCCATCAGAACTGCATATGTGTTTAGTTGAGTTGTAATCACATTGATGCTACCCAGTAATGTTTGCTTAATTAGATGTTATCTTAATTAGAGCTCTAGTGGGACAAAGGTTATTATTTGCATGGTATAATTGACTTAGAAAGTTTGTTTGCTGGAGAGTTATATAAGTCAGAGTCAGAATGTAGGTATCATTATGCCTCAAATCACGAATTATTGTAAGATTAGTGCAGAGTAGGTTGGATATCCTGATTCATGAACTGTGTCTTTTTGAAAGACTCTTCCTGTTTATCCTTCATCTCTATTTGATTTTCAGTGTATTAGCAAGTAGATGATGTATATGTATCACAGACGTTATACATTTATAAAAACTTAACGTTTTCTATTGGTCAACATAGGCGTAGATCCCGGTGGGGATAACCCCCCATATTTTGCCAGGGAGCTTACATATTTGTGTCTTCTATACTATTCATCATATACCCCTGCATAACGAAATTCAACAATATTCAATATCCAAAGCAATATCCTCACTACAATAGGTCCCAAAAACAGAAATCCCCCACCCCAAATAATCGCAAATTGACACGAAAGCTTCATTCCCATTTATTTCATCCAAAACGGTCCTGTCATACACCTTCCCCAATCAAACACATTACTCTTGCATTTGATCTTCTACTCTTCCCTAGAAAATCATTATAATACCAAATCTACACACCATGGAATTCACCATATCACGTCCAAGCTCACATTGGGCGCCCCATTCCTTTTTGAAAGGAATTTTTATTTTGCCTTGCCCTGTATAAATATAATTTTGATAACACTTGTGCACATCATTCAGAGATGAAGCACTGTACACACTACATCTTGGCAGCTACATTCAGCTTGCACCCTCAGATTTTGGTCAAAAGTAAATTTAGTCATCAGAAGTAAATTCTTCATCCAGACACATTTAAAGCTTACTCATTCCAATCCTAGATCTAAATCCTTGGTTGCATGTATCATCTTCTATTCTCTTGGTACCAAGCAAAGACGGATACCTTGCTTTGGATAAATGGCTGATCCCTTTAAATTGGAAATATCATTGAGATCCTGCAACAGAGAGAAACAAATCTAGAGGTCAAATGTTGCAGTCCATTGTGTCTGCAAAATAATTACAACTAAAAGAGCTATTCTCGTCGGCTGCAAGTGAAATTTGACATTTTGCCCATATGAGTAAAATGGTAAGAAAATTTTCTTGAGGTGAAATATAGAACAGTTCATATATTTCAAAGAGGTAAAATGGAACAGTTCATATTTCATTCACCTCATAAAAATACTCTTTCCATTGAACGAACAAAAACATTCAATATTTGTGTTATTTAACTCTGATATATATTCCTGGTCTTCCACTTAATTTTAAATCACCAGGAAAACAAAATAAATTTTAAAATATCTAGCAACACCCACACCTGTAACTGCTGAGCCAAGGTATTCCACAATGCGTTATACCTTGTCAGTGTTGCCATGGTAACGCTGCGCAAGTGCAATGTAAAAATTGCAGCTGATGCTAAAAATAGCACAAATAATCAATAGTAATTGTCCAATCAAATGACAAGAATCTTTGTATGAGTTATATAAATTTTCACATTTTAAATTACAGAATTGTTAAAGGATTAAAGGTCAACAAATATGAACACATGGTGTCCCAAATGCTAAGGGGCAGTCACTATTTACGCCAGAGGGGGATGGAGGATTGAAGGGGAACACGAAAAAAAATTCTATTATGATTGGGGAACACAATTATATTTATTCCATTTGGGGGAACATGAATTTTTCCCCAGTATATTAAAATTAAAATAAAACCCACTGTAAAACAGGAAAAGCAGAGTGACAGAGCGGTAGTACATGTTGATATTAAAGCATATGTGCATATTCACTACTTTATTTAATCTTTTGACAGCCTTGGTGGCATGACATGTTTTCTTGGATTACATGTAACATAAAATACAATGTACAAACAAGGCTGATTCACTACTGATTTTTACAGTGAAAGTCAAAATTGTTCCCAGGTTTGTGAAAGTGCACGCTACAGGGCCTCGTTCTTTTAATGTGTAAAATGTGCAAATACTTGCAATGTATACGTGCATGTTAGGTGCTACATAATTATCACCATGGCCCGCAGCCAGCACTTTCACCACAAGCTTGAAACAAATTTGAAAGTATTTTCATTTTTGCTTTTGCTACAAATACAGATGTTGTTATTACTATTCTACACCTACAAAACAGCACAGTACACTCTTTCAAAACCATTAAAGCACAAAATACAAAATGTATGTGCAAATCTGAAAGCAGACGGAGAAAAAAGTCTTACAGCCTGACTAACCCAGGAAAATATTAATCATATACAAAAGTATCAATGTACTAACCCACAATTCTAAACTGTTTTCTTGAATGAAAAATGTGTATTATTGATATGATCCAAAAGTAAATTGAATTTTTAACCAGTATATGAAGACAAATATAATTATTACTATTCAAATTTTAATCTTGACAAAAGGACAGATCCCACTACTTTTCTTGGCTTGTAAATTACTTTTTGCTGGGGCATGGGGTACGTCAAACCTAAATTTTGTGAAAAATACAAAATGCTGTCAAGTTTTACCTTTCAAAGTTATGTACCATACTCAAATGTCATCAAATTTCACACAAACCAATGATTTTTCCAATTAGGCCAAATTAAAAATGTTTGTCTCAAAGCCCCTCTTGCGCATTTAGCAAATGGACACATGATCGATATCCCACAAATCCAAGTTTTCATTTTTATTTTCTTAATTTTATTTTACAAACATCCGAAAATACTGAAAATTTACCCAAAGCGTTTTGCCTTTTGACATTAATTGAAAAAACATTTGAAAAAAATCTTTAAAAAAAAATATAAAAAATAGCAAAACAATAAAGTTTTTGAAAAATAGGTGGGCTTTGAGACAAACAATTAATTTAAGTTGGCCTTAATAGGCCAAAAAGAAGCAAAATTTAAATTGTTTTATCAACAAATCTAAATTTTGACAGTTTTCATCAATATCTTGAAAACTAACCATTTTTGTGGTGGAAAAAAGTCCCTGATCCTAGACAATTGCTTTATAATAAAGATGATTATGACCATTTTTTAAATAGCAATTTTTACCCAAGTATGATGTTATAGGATGTCACAAAAAGTGTTAACTATTTTTTATAACCTTTCTCAATTGCTACTTGAGTCTGTATCTGAGGCTGAGTTTTCTGAATCTGAACTTTCTGAATCTGAGCATGATTCATGTTCATTTTGTTTACTTGTCGAAGCAAAGTAGTTTGTCAATGTGTTGACTTTTTTTTCCCCTTTGTTTTTTGTGAGTCTTTTTTCCTCCATTCATCGACTTGCACAAGTGCATCAGCGGCAAACACATTTTTAGCACGGAGATCTTTCAGAGCATCAAGATGAAATCTTGGAACAAGTCGGGGATTGTCAACCAAATGGTGTTCCTTTACACATTCTGGTGGGGGTGTTTCTTTGCAGGCATCGGGTAATACTTCTTGTGGGTTCACACAAATGGAGTTGATAGTATTTGACTTGTGTCGCTTTAGTATTTTACCCGTCTTTTCCTTTTGTATCTCTCTTTCTCCTTGTTCCTTCTTTTAACTCGGGTCTTATCTTTTTTTGCCGCTTCCACCTTCCCAAACCTTCGTTTTAGCTCTAGCTCAGATGTGATGCATTTTTCACGGAGCTTTATTTTTCTGTTTATATTCCATTTGTGATTTTAAAAAGGCCAAGAAAAAGAAAACATTTCTTGTACAAACTTATTAAAAAACAAGGGGTACAGCATACAGAACTCTTTCCATGATTATGAATACTCATATATTTCATTATTTTAAAAGAGAGACAATAAAAAGTACAAAGTAAAATTACATGAAGACCGTAGTATTGTTTTTGTTAGGGAGGGGGGAACCTGAATTTTTTTACCTGATCGATGGGGGGAACCTGAATTTTTTTCTGAAGCCAACAGGGGAACATGAAAAAATTTGAGGGAAAAGTTGGAAAATCCTCCATCCCCCCCCCCCTGGCGTAAATAGTGACCGCCCCCTAAGCTACCCATTTAAATTCTTGTTACCCTTGTATACATACTTTGGCATCTTATTCATGTGATGTGCCCTGAGTAGTTTAACCTGATATGTTTTAACATTAAATGCTATTTCATGAAAGATAGGGATTCCCTCTCATATAATCACAACAAAATCATGTCAGATCTATTTATAACTTCTTGAAATCTCCAGAATATTCCAGAGCACTCGTTTAGAAAACTCTAGTATTTTCTAGAATGTTCATGAAGGCTTGGAAATCCCCAGATATTTCTGGAATGTTCATTGTATTAAATAATATGGGAAATCCCTGTGGTGAATACAAGCTTGGTATAAAAGAGAAGAGCAAGACATTTTCGGGGCAGATTTTCATAAATAGGAAGTGAGCTGCATGTGATATATATGTATATAGTGCAACAATGCGTTCACAAAGTTGAACACTTGGAATTAGTCAATTTAGAGTTAGGCCAAAAAAAAAGATTGTTTGCTTGTCCTCCACCGACCTAATTTTGAAAAAGTTGTGGAGGACAAGCAAACATTTTTTATTCTTTTTTTTGGCCTTATAGTTATAGTGAAGGTGCTATATATTCAGCCTTTGAACGAAGGAGATTTTGTCCAGGCATCCCGAAAAGATCGAGGGATTTATTTTGATCTTTATCATTATGCTGACAACTGCATGATTCAATAA